>NC_092079.1:13389874-13649874 GCF_039877785.1 Chaetodon trifascialis
ACGGAGGGCAGGGCGGATGTCTGCGCATCCAGAGAAGACGCCTCTCGCCATGGTGCGTCAACTCGCTTTCGCCAAGTAGGGCCAAGCACATTATATCGTTAGATCAAGCTCAGATTAGTGCGGCTCAACAGTTACCGTTCAGCTAATTCCTCCACACGTTCACTCGTCTCCTCGACAAACAGGCCCGACCAAATTAACGCTCCGCTAATCCAAAGAGATGATCAACGCTAACTGGTGCAAAGCGACGTGGTAAATGGTCAGAGGTGTGTGCACCACCTTGAAATACATGTGTGTGTGTGAAGTTTTAATGAAATGTTCAAATAATATTCACGAGTCTGTTTGAACAGATTTTGTATGATCAAGCCGGTTCAGAGGCGTCTATTTTACTCACTTTACTCATGATCAATTTCCAAATAAATGTCCACTTATTTGACTTAAAGCTCTTTTCGTGGTTTTGAAACTTTGAGAAAAAAAGAAAATTAAACCAGTTGTGCCCACTCTAGTCTGTAATTACTATAAGTTTCTGTCCACCAGGCTTTGATGTGTGAGTCTTAAAATTGAAATCAGACCAGTGCTTTTACACAATTTATCTATTCAATAGAAAGATAAAGACTAATGCTTTTTAAATGTTCTAAAATATAGTTGTTATATTTCAAATTAAGGCAGCAAATGAACTTAAATGCAGTTAACTTTAGTGGTTTACATCATTGAGTTTTCTCTTCCTTAAAGCGGCCTCACGAGAGATAGATTTAGCGACAGATTTTTGACTTTTGGTTTCAGTTCAAACTCTGGATCCTACATTTCCCATAATGCAACTTTCATCTTTGATCGACACAATGAGTAAACAGAGCCTCATGCTTTACAGATAAATACTTGCTTTCTAATTTTTGATACCTCTCATTATTTTATCACAACACGATTCTGTGGGAAGACGAGCAGTGATATTGAACCGGAGCCCAGATCTGAACAAGCCAAGGCAGCAAACTTCACTCTTTTCTGGCCACGGGCTGCAGCAGCTGATCGAGCAGATAAACTAACCAGTTCCTGTCAGAATATAAGAAGATTTAACCGTTTTTAATTTCCCACCCTGCCCTCCTCTACCTCCCATCTTCACAGTTTGAACCCACGCGAGGGCCAAACGGGGCTGCCCGGGATCTGCCCCACGTCACCAGCGTCCGCACACCTCCCGCCAAAACAAAAATAGCTGTGATCTGTTGTGTGAGTCCAGGAGAGACGGTTTCTACCTGCAGCTGCTGTTTCTCACTGTCTCGTTTTCCTCTGAAAAGCCTTCAGAGGAGACGATCTCGGTCCTCAGAGTGCTGCCAAGTGTGGGCGTCAATTTGAGGTGTTGCTTCTCTCGTTTGAATGACAGCTCAGAGACACACTTGTTGGATGTTGGTGCGCGGAGAGAGGCAGCAACAAGCAGCCAAGAGACATTTTAAGACATGAAATGCAAAGAATTGGCCTTGTGGCGCTTCTCGGGCGACGGCAGTGATGTTTACAGAAGTGCAGGGGAAGGAATTTGTTCTGTTTTAAGATGCATCATTTCCATTTCTCTCTTCTAATTGTTCTTTGGAGAAACGGATGCTGTGGCTTCTGCTCGCATCAGGGTTGTCTGCTGCCACTGTTAAATTGAATTTGTTTTATATTGAGTGTAATTAAACAACATTGGCTTTGTTCTCGGGGTGAACAATGAGACTTTCAGATCCACGGCTTTGTTGTACTCTTGTGTTCGCAGTGTGATCCAAAGCTGCCAACTTTTCTTCTTGCTTTGTGCTTATTTACAATCATGAACCAGCCCTCCAAGTAAGGCTTTGAGTGTGTGTGTGTGTGTGTGTGTGTGTGTTTCTGCATGTTCACCCTCATGCAGCAGCTCTGGCGGATGTTTGCGAGTGTGCGTGCGTGCCTGCCTGCTTGTGTGCCATTTTTGTAATCTGTAAATGAGCTTACTAGCACGCACGTTTTTTTCCTGATCCAGGACTTACTCATTTTCTTTATTACCGCAGTGGTGGGATTTTTAGATTAAATATCATTTACCATAAATCTCCTCCTAGATAGTGAAATCTAAAACGCTTTGTCTGGTTTATATTTGCCAGAACAAAGGGGGGGGGCGGGCGGGGGTCAGGCCGACAAGGCCCTCACATCAGCCTTTTTGTGGACATATCAGCAAACAGCCTGGAGTGTTTGCACAGGAGTGATTACGCTGTGTGCTCACAGCTTTAGCACATTAGCTGGTGACATTTGTTTTGCACTTGTGCTTAGCAATGAGCTAACATGTTGACCGTGTTTGGCTGAGCGGGGCGGTTTCTGTAAATGTCACGCTCAGGATGAATCGCGCTTGTCGAGAGCAGTTAGGCTAAATATGGAGTACAGTGTATTCAGTGAAAACACACTCGCTCAAAACAGAAGCCCGATGGTTGACTCGTGCCGCCTGCTCGCCACAGCGATCAGTCACTGATGAGTTTGTTTACGCTGAACTGAACTTAGAGCCAAATCATTTAAAATCACTCAGCTTCTGGTCATCTTTGGGCCTTTAAAGGATTCATTTGCTGTGCATTCACCCTCACTCACAAACGTCTGACCTCCGGGTTCATCACCAAGTGTTTGCCTTGTTCCCATGATTCTCTGGGGCCTCTCTGTGGTTGTGGTCACTTGCCAAACACCCTTATCAGTTCCTGGCGACAATCCGGCTTGCCCTCTATCCAGATAGTGAGGGAGACTACACAAACCGCATGCGCCTGTGGATTTAGAAAGAAAGGACAGTGTCAGAAACAAAGACGATCGTGTGGGACAAAACCAACGTTTGATGCAGAGACGGATGAAAAAATACAGGACAGGCAGGTGCATCCACGCAGAGCAGTTTATGTTAGTGCAGTGAACGATACTATGAATATTACAGGTGCAGTAAGTGCTGCATTTTCAGATTGACAGGTTTATTTTTCCTAATAAAACGTAACGTTGAGAGCATGGGACCATGTTTCCTGATTGACAGTTAGAGTAACTTTTTATGTAGAAGAAAGTTTCAGTCGCTCATATTCACGGTGTCACTGCTGTCCATCCTTTACAGTCATCATAACCAAGAGAGACTGTCTTCACCTCACACGCTGGAAATTGATGCAGGCAGCTTGAAAATGAAAACATAAGTTTAAGAAGAGCAGCCGGCGTCCTCGTGTGTAGCGGCGTTTTATTAAAGAGGAAGGCGATGCCACTAGCTGGCAACCATTTGTTTTTGTCTTAGTCAGAGGTGCACCAGCTTTCCAGGAAAGTCTGCAGTACTTACCACTGGAACAAGAACTGGGTCTGCACATGACTCATACACACACACACACACACACACACACACACACACTCTTAGACCAGTAAGTGGTTGGTAAGTAAGTGCCAGGTACAGCATGTGATTATTTGTGAATGAGAGGTTTGCACTTTACATTGTTGTATGCAAAATGAGAAATTAACACAGTCCATGAGCGAAAGCGCGTCTGCTACAGGATGCAAACCGTGCTCAGGTTAGATTTTTACTGCTTTATTTTGCAGGGCCTGTGTGGGCGTGAGCGCCTTTTATGGCTCTGAACCGGTGAACTTGACACAGTGCTCCTTTCCTCGAAGGCTCAGCTGTATCTAGGTTACAAGCGCAACATTTTCTAGGTTTGTGCAGCCTTGGAAAACAACAAAATCCAAGGAAATTCAAAGTAAAATAGACACTAATGAGTCGGGGCAGGAGATGGCATCGTTTGGGCTGGTGCCCAACATTAGATAATGTCTCTTCAGGCCTCAGGCGCAGGTGGACAGATCTGTGTCTCATACAAACTTTGAGATGTGTTTGACGTTGTCAAGATTCGATCCAGGGACACAAATACAGCGTGTGACCGGCTCTAAACGAGCTGATCAAATCAAATCAAGCGGTGAAATTGAGATAAAAGGAGGCAGTCTTCTAGCAAATATTCTCCAAATGTCCAACTCTTCCTTGAAATCCTTTATTCTGAATCCTAATTTGAAGCTGCTGTGATCATACTCTTACTCTTACTCTCTGGTCAGCGGGGAGTTTTGGCAGAAATGGCGAGGGACAGCTGCTGACGTAAACAGTACTACAGAGCAGGGAGTGAGGCGCACTTGTGTTTACCCCGGTGCAGGGCTTTTCCCAGGCTGCTGTGGGACGACACACAAATACAGTGTTTACTGACGTCACCCAGGAGCAGCAGCAGACCTCCGAGCATCCACCCACTGTGGGTGATCTTTGGCTTTAGACGGCTGACATTAATCATTTACTTTTGTTGGGAAGCCTTTATTGCACTTACAGTCGTGTTCCCTCCCCTTCACCTGTCTCTTCTCTGCTCCTCTATTTTTTTGTTAGCTTAACACTTAAAGAGGCTAATTTCCAAACAGGCTAATCACTGAAACGAGTCTTTAACAACAATAAATACACTTAACATCGATGAGACGGTGCGGCATCATGAAATACGCAGAGTTATTGTGCTGCACCTTGAAGCAGCATCGTCATTTATACTGTCAGAAACAGCAGAGAGAAAAAGAAGGAAAGAGAAACAAGTCGAGGAACATTAATGTCTCTGAATGTGAAGAATTCACAGTATGATATGAATAAGATATCTGGTTTCTGTCGGGGGAGTCAGCAGCCCCCTCAAGGCGACTGCAGGGGAAACACTGTCATGGACTGAAGCCTCTGCTTGTCCTCTCCATCCAGTCTGAAGTGATAAAAGTCCTGGAGGCTGTGTCTGGCCCTCTCAAGGTAATTGTTGCCGTGGCCAAAAACTAATCTTGTAGGTTTATTAGGGCAGGCTCTAATAAAACTCTGCTGCTGCACCGTCCCCCCGCTGCCGGCACACTCATATTGTGCTTCACCGTACATGGCAGGGACAGAAAGGAGATATCTCTCAGGATTTTGATGTTTAACATTCATTTTAGCTAAAAATGAATTATTTTTTTGCCCTGTGATGGTTGGATGGTCATTTTTTTCAAAGCTTATTTCTCCAGAAATCTTGTTAGTGACATAATTTGTGCAGCAGTTAAACAGCCACATGCACTCTTTGTCATCAAAGTACAAGTACCTCAGATTTGTACTTTAGTAAATGTATTTGGTTACTTTCATCTCTGACAAATGTAAAATGTAAACACTGATGTGAAGGGCCTGGAATGTTAACTCCACAGTCAAAGTACTTTTATCTCCAATCTGTAAGCAGTTGTTAGTTTTATTAGCTCCGTTAGCTGTTAGCTCTGCTAGCTTTACTAGCTCTGTTAGCTGTAAGCTCCATTAACTCTGTTAGCTGTTAGCTCTGCTAGCTTTACTAGCTCTGTTAGCTGTTAGCTCTATTAGTTTGTTAGCTGAACACACTGCACACTGTGTTGCTGCTAACAGCGAACCAGCTGGAAAAATTGGATGAATTTACTACATCCTTTTTTTTTTAAGGTGTCAGAGAATCAGCAAGGGTACCTGAAAACATCACTGTGAACCAAAACATCATGAAATCAGCTAGCTAGACTAAAATACTGCAGTAATATGTGATAGTAACTGCTAAACATACAGATAAAAATCCCTTTTAGGAAGACAAAAAACACATTTTCCATTGCTTCAAGGACGCCGTTCGTCTCGAGCCCTGATCTGAACCGTCTCTGGGTCTCACCCCAGTCTTTGATAAACACTGCAGTACAGTTCGCACACAGATCTCTGGATGGCCATAAGTCTATATTATGGATTTGCTTTTTATTACACCTGCCAGATACTATTAACGGGGCAGCAGTGGCATAGAGATTTAAGGAAGTGACTGTGGACTGGAGGATCACTGGCTTGTACTGGCTGGTAGATAGAGAAAGTGAATGAGAGCACTTTCCTGTCCCCCGGTAGAAAGTGAGCAAACTTCGGTGCCCTTGAGCAAGACACATAATTCCTAACTGGTCCAGTGGAGCTGCCACAGTGAGGCAGTGGTTTCCTTTGGGGACGTTATGTCAGATATGAAACTGTGGAGGTGAGCAGTGGAGAAAGGAAGCTTCCCAATCTGTCAGCTCCTCCAAAGTGGTTTCCTCCAGAGATGTGAATGTAAGGAATGTAAAGTATAAAGATGCATTAAATTTACATTTCACTCATCCTGCTCTCTAGCCTGGACCCGTCCGTTGACCCCTTTTCATCCTCTTATCCACATGCACACAGTCACATTGCTTAAATCTGGGGGTGAAGGGGTTAAAAGTTTTCGCTGCAATAAAGAGGGCCCGGCTTATCCCTGGGTCTATTTTTAGAAACACACACACAAGATATGTGCACGTGCATGCATGGCGAACAAACAATCATTATTTTTGGTCTCCTGTGTTGATTCTCCTCTTCACGATTGAGTGGTTTGTTGCTGTGCATCGCGTGGCTAAAAATGGAGCACGGGACGAGTGCATGCATGACACAACCGCTGCCTCTTTTGTGCGCCGGTCAGTGTGATACGAGCATGAGCCTCGTCCAGGGTAATTTAAGCCTTATTGTCACGTTTGTCTGCAGTCCACTTGTGCTGACATGTTGTTTCTATCCTACAAAACCAAATTACGAAATTGTGGCAGATTGCAAAACGCACTTCGGCGGCGTGTTCCCACAATGCCGCACCCTCCCTCCCTCGCTGAACCCGGTGAACAGAGATGAGGTTCCTGCCAGCCAGACAGTTTGTCAGCTCTGTCCTCCCATGTGCCACCAACTTGGCTGTACATGACTAACAGTCCATCCGAGAACAAACCCAGGGGGGTCTCTTGTGCAACGCTCGACCCCCTACACGCACAAGCTCAGCTTTGTCCTCGTGCAAATGGGGCGCAGCACCCGTCTTGTCCCGCCGCACCCATCCCCCTCTAAAAACAAACACCTAATCATGGCCTACATACAGAGTGAAGTCCTGGTGTATTCGGAAAGCTCTGTTTTTAATTGGTATTAGGACAGAAGCAGCAGAGAGGGAGAGAGCTAATGAAAGGAACGGGACGCGTCTTTTGTCCCCGTGTCTTTTGTCTCGTCCCAGCTGAGAAACGGGATACACTGTGTTCTGCCAACGAGCTGTCAACGGCAATTACGGTTTACACTGCCGCCTCAGAGCCGCCAGTGCCGCCTTTTGACATTGTGCTCCACAGTGCTTGACAGGAAGCATGGATGTCTGGCCTGGGCATCAAGGAAGTACAGCCGTTACGCAAGCGGACCAGAGTCTGAGCTGGAGGGACCTGAAACATGCGAATGCCTGAACAAGTGAAAATACACCAAATGTTAAACGGTGCACCTGTTACTCTACATGCATAGTAGCTGCAGAGCAACTGTCATCTCACATATTGTGGGTGTTTGTTCTTGTGAGGCATTAGGCCCAGTTACCGAGGCTTTACAGTTGCATCACAAATCTCCTAGCAACCGCTTGTGGCAGCATCACGGACGTCCTTAAAGAATCGACTGAGCGCCGATAATCTCTGAACACACGAAAAGCACCCTCCATAAGGAGAGTGTGTGTGTGGTAAGTGGTGTGTGTGGGGTCTTTAATAATTTACGCAGCCTTCCATTTTCTATACATAATTATTGCTCCACGGCTTGACGGCAGGGGGCCGCAGTCTCTCCCAGAATGCACTGGGTGAAAATCAGGGAAACACCTTTTACAGCCTGACATACAGCTGTCTGCCATTGATGCTCAGGTGCTCTGGACCTCCAATATGGCCGCTCGGGGGGGTGGGGGGTGGTGGTGCATGGTGTTGTGGCCTTAATTAATTAATTTATGTTGCACAGTCACTCAGTCACTACCAGCATGCATCATATTGAACTCCAGAATTGACACAGAAGAAGGATCTTCTGGGCAGGAAACCTGATTGATGGTTGATTGATCTGATCAGGTTTCGGCTTCTCGGCAGGTTTCCTCCTCCTCTTCCTCCGCTTTGCTTTGACCATTCTCTTTTATTCAAGCTGCAGCTTATGCCCATAAATTTGCACCCCATAAATTATAAATGAGCTAATAAATCACATACAAATGCTTTTCGGACATATTAAATGTATAAATCTGAGCTGCAGACATTGCAACGCTTCTTACTTCTGTGCGTGTTAGTTTGTCATGTGTTTTGAGCTCCAGCATCTCTGCAGTTGTAGTTTTTGCTCTCAATTGGTCGACTGACCTCATGACTTTAATGTGTTCTGGACTTGAAACAGACAATTACCAATTCCCAACTCATTTGTGATTTTATATCAAATGACGGCATTCACCGAGTAGCACAAAGAATTGCACACCACGCCAAATTGCTTAACTGCTGTGTTTTTCCAACTCTACCAGCATGAAATGAGGGTCAGATGGTTGTTTCCGACTGTTCACGGGACGCAAACTGGTGGCGGCTCACACAGGGGTCACCCATTCTCTTTTATCAGTCGCCGTGACGTCAGCCGGTGCCCTCGGGAAGCAAATTTGCGACCCAGAGGAAAAGGCTCTTCAAGGAGAGGCGTGTTTGATTAATCGTATTGTTCCTGTCTGGTTCACCTTGTTCACTGGAGTCACCCTGGACGAAGCAGCCAGAACGGAAGTGCACTGAATGTAATGAGGCTGGAGCATCCTTCCTCTCTTTCTCTCTGTCACTGTCGCTCTTTGTAAACGCCACAGAGGCACAGACAGACATCTCATTTCTCCTCCATAACAAAGGCCTCTGTCAACATACTGTATTCAGTCGGGGTTCAAGCTCGCCCGTCTCTCCACGCTGTCACAAAACTACAGCCGTGCAATGCGACGGGCCGAGCTCTCCGCCATTCCCTTAGCTCATTACTCCCGCATCCCTCCCCGTTTTCAGCGCAGATCATAACATGCATGTTTTCAACCAACGGTAGCTGCATTAGCTTGAGTTGACTGACTCTCTGCCTGAGGCTAGCCGAGGCTATTTATAGCTCTCCGTCTCCCGATGCTTGCCCAGTGGGACTGAGAAGGGAGGAGAGAAAGAAAGAAAGAAAGAAAGAGAAGAAGGGAGGGAGGGAGGGAGGGAAGGAGGGAGGGAGGGAGGGAGGGAGGGAGGAAAGAGGCAGCTGGAGGGAGGAGGGGGCTGCTGGGGAACTAGGCTACATTCAAGATTGATGGACCCTGTTGCCGAGGTAGAGGGTACTTCTCCTCTGCGAGTATGTGCTGGTTGTGCGTGCGGTTTGCTGCTTCGCTGCGCCGCTCGCCCTCGTTGGATGTGCAAGTTTGTACACACCTGTGCTCGCTCCACGTGCGTCTCAGGTATCAACCTCGCGGTTTGGACCGAAAGCTTACACGCTTTGTCTCGCTAACCGCAGAGAAAGACATCCGTCCCCCGAACTCCCCACACTTCAGTCTGAGATGTAAAGCTGCTACCAGCAATTTGTGCAAAAACCGGCGTAGAATTACGTGCAGCCACAGGTGTCATCGCACACAGATGCACCTCATTTCCATTGCAAAATGTGGCGGCGTGTGTGCGTCATTTGAATAGGCTCGTCAAGAGATATCAACGATCATTGATGTGGATCTGTTTGTTTTGGGGACGTGTGACCATCTGTCTGCTCTGGCAATATTTCCTCACCTTTTGCATGAAATCTGACACGGCGTGCGTGTGTGACGCTGCAGATTTGACCCGTGTCTCGCAAAAGTTTGAAATTTGAATAGCACCTGTTTTGAGGTTGTTTTTTCATCATAACACATCAAGCAGCGACGTCTGGCAGCCACTGGTGAGAGGATTTAGGTAAATAAAGCCGTGTGTGTTGAGATCCGTTTGAACAGGACCAAACGTGATGTTCGAAGTCCACGCCCAAGTCCTCGCAGGGATCGGTGCATCGGAGGTGCAGCCATTCATGCAAGGTGGTGCGAGACGAATACACACACACATAATCAGCGTGCGATGCATCCTCCAGCTTCATGGCTAATTAAGTGTGTGTCTGTGTGTCTGTGCCAGTCTGGTCCAGAGAGAATTCCAGAAATAGATCATGCACAGTGAGACGCTCGCCTGTTTTCCTCTCTTTTATTCCTCCAAAGGGATTTTACATGGCTTTTCATCTCCCATCCAAAGGAATAATTGCATGTTTGTGCGCCTCAGATGTCTTTATGCCTTGTGCTCAGAATATATATGGATCAGGTGCTTATGATTGCTAAAAATACAGTACACGCGAACGGTGCCGCTCGAAGTTTGCGAACCCTTTAGAATTTAATGTGTTTCGGCATGAATGTGATCAGAACTTCACGTGAGGCCTAAAAATACACAAAGAGGTCCCAGTTAAAGAAATCCTAATTTTCTCTTTTTCATTGAGCAAAATGATCCACCATTAATCTCTGTCGGATGAAGTGAAGCTCTGCTGTCAGTACCTATCGTTGAGCTTCAGTTTATGAGCCGCCCTGGTCCCGAGGCGGCCCCAAACCATGATGCTGCCACCGCTGAGCTTCACGGCGGGGATGTGGTTCTTTGGCTGGAATGCAGCGTTTGGTTCCCCCCAAACAACGCGCCTCTCATTTAAACCTAAAAGTTCTCATCCGTCCACAGAACACTCTCCCGGCGGCTCTCTGGTTCGTCCACGTGGCCTTTAGCAAACTTAAAATGCTCCTCTGGGAGAGTCGTGGTTTTCTCCGTGTTATCCCGCCATACACACATTATTGCTCATGTTTGTTTGACGATGCTGCCTGCAGATCCTTAGATATTACCCTCCTGCAGTGTTACACGCCTTGCTCTTGGTGTGATTTTTGCTGGAGGACTGCTCCTGGGGGGAGAAACAATGGTGTGGACTTTCCTCCATTTGTAGATTATCTGTGTGACAGCAGATCTGTGAACAGATGTCTGCACATGAATGCACAATCTGGAGGCAAGGCCCAAGATTTTGGGATCAGAAGTATTGACCACTCCTGTTTGAGCATTGCAGACTTCCACAAGCCAGACTTTGATAGGTTTACACCAGGTTTATGCAGCCTGAGGCTAAACTAGCAGCTAACCCAGAGGTTTGCATCCTTTTTCCAACAAAGACGTTTAATGATGGATAAATATATGAGTCTGTATATTTTGTATTATTTGTGTGACTGGCTCCTCTTCACCTAGTTTCAGGACTGCTCTTATTGAGGGTCACGTTTATGCAGAAACACAGAAAACTCTAGAGACGAGTGTTGCTGTGTGTGGAGGACGTGTGTGTCATGCATGCAGTCGTCATGCATGTCAATTCAGTCCTCTCTCTCCTCCCTGTATTTGTTTTTCCTCCATCGCCTCGTCCTCCATGCCTCCCTCCCTCTCCTCTCTCTGCTCCTTACCTCTGTCTTCCCCCTCTCCCGCGATGCTTCCTCCTCCCCCTCCTCCACCACCCCATCTCTGTCGCTCTGCTTTTTATAGCCATGTCTTCCCAGGGCTCGGCAGCTACAAAAGCCTTTTCATGTTGCCACTATAATTACAGCCTACACACTTGCACACACACGCCCACAGACACGCATGCATACACGCACAAACGCAGGAGAGGAGCGCAGCAGCAGCACTGTGTCTTTGTGTCTGCATGTGTGTGCGTTGTGTGTGCATGCTCCGCATGTGCTGTTATACACAAAAGGGTGAGCTATTTTTACCTCTGTCCCTCCCTCTCCTCCTCTCCACCCCCCCCCCCAACCCTTCATCCCTCTCTGCTGCTGCTGCCAGCCACATTTGCTATGCTGAGCACAGGCAGTATCAGTCGAGCCCCAACATCCCTCCTCTCGCACACTCAACTCACACACCAGCACACACGAGCTGTTGAAGGCTGCTCCCTCAGATTTCGAGCTTATTTTAGAGCACCTCTGCAGCCCAGCGTCTCTGCAACAGCTCGCACGCTTTCGCCGGTCATGGATCAGGCGGTCGCTCAGGTGGCGGTAGCGGCGCCGCGGCATGTGCTCGCAGCTTTGCAGATGACCTGAAGCCCGCCCGCTCGGACTGTGGTCTTAGCTGCCTGATTAGCAGGTTTGTTGCTTGAAGCTCATCTCAATGTTGCGGACCATATTTGAAGCGGAATGTGCTCTCTCTCCCACAGAGGGGATCCTGGGAAAGGAGCAGCCGCTGGAGGTTCTGAAGACATCGGCGCTCAACCACATCCCAACAGGTTGGACTGTATTTGTGTGTGTGTGTCTTTGTCGTGCATGTGTGCATGCGCTCCTGTAACCCAAAGCCTGTGTGTGTGTGTGTGTGTGTGTGTGTGTGTGTGTGTGTGTGTGTGTGTGTGTGTGTGCGCACCTACGTGATTTCACTATTAACCACATCCTGTGTGACTTTGCATGCATAGGTGTTGTGAGGACGTGTCTGATTGTTGTGATTGTTTCAGTCCAATTATTATTGAAGTGTCCTCACCTTAAAGACATCTGTCCTCATGTGCAGCATTGAGACAACTGTGACTCACTGCTTCATCTAATTGATAGTTGACTGGCTTCTTAAGTCCTAAAAAGAGTCCACGCTGACTCTCCAGCACATTATATGAATGCAGTTACCTCGCAGTGCCATTTTGTTGAATGGAAACACAGCCGCCCTGAATGTAGGCGCGCTGTTTGTGAGCTTATGTGAAACTGTCGGATATCTCAAGAGGAGCAGCTGCCAGAAATATGCAGCAAAGCAAGCCGCTGTGCATCTTTGGGATGTGTTTACTGCAAGTTCCTGAGACGGGCTGTCCCAAAACAGATCAGACCGAACATATTTGAGAAATAGCTTTCCGTCTCTGAGTCTTCCCGTGTCCTTTGCGGGGACCGTGAGGGTTGCACTGTGTTTAGAATAGCTGAAGGAGGGAGGAGCAAAGATGAAGCTGTGTCGAGGGAGGCGAGAGTAGAAAAGTGAAAGGGGCACAGATGGAGATGAGGTAATCTGAAGGAGAAACGAGTCTGAGGTAACATATGCATAATGCATTATCTAATTCCATAATGAGGAGGCTTAAACTCTGCTGTGTGTTCGTGTCTCACCGCAGAGAACAATTTGGATTTTCCCCTCAAAAGATAATGCAGCGAGGAAGAGCGCGACTCATAATTGACTCCCCGTGCTGCTCTTTCGCTTTCAGCAAGCAGGTCGCTCAGCCAGCCTGTTGCTCTGGAAAGCTTCCTCTTCACGTTGACCTGAAGCCTCTTTCTCTGGCCTTGACCTCGCTGAAGCCTCACATGTGCTCTCGTGTTGTTGTTGGGGTTATTTTCTCAGTGCCTCCGGTTACGCTGATAAAATATTGAAATTGACTGGAGTGACTTCATCGGATATTCTCTAAATCTGTTGTCTTGGATGCGGTGCTGCCGGGGTCTCCACGCTGTAGCACGTGTGACCCGCACTGTTTGGACGAGGAGAGGATCCCTCCACCGCAGCCGCTGTGTTTACATCGTTAAAGTCCCGAATGCTTTGTCATCTAATCTTTATGTAATCCTTTATGTAATCAGATCCTGGTGGATGCATTTAACGCACAGCATGCAGCTTTCTTTTGGGATGCAAAGCAGTGGCCGCTGCACCTGCAGGGAGCTTCACGACTCAAAGCAAACACCTGAGCCGTGCTGCTTGTTTTAAGTGACGCTGCCAACCAGCAGCTCAACCTCATGGCGAGGAGGTTTAACCGGCGCTCTTTGAGCTCGTGCTGACATGTCAATCAAAAGAACATTTAGATTTTGGTGAATTATTCATTGAATCATTGAACTCATGTATGAAAACAAGCAGTCACGTGTTCGAGCTCCTCAGATGTGAAGAATTCCTCTTTTCTCTCTGTTATAAGATAAAACAACCAATCAGAAGGTGTCGCCTATGTGATGAGCTTTTTTTTTGCTATTTTGTGACATGATGCTAAGAATCAGCATTAGTTTCAGCTTCAGACCGGATGCAGTATTAGGATGGGGCACGGTTTGATCTGAATTCTTCATCTCTTAGCATAGATTGAAGATTGGAGGCGGTGCGGCGGTGCTTGGCTGCGGTGCTCATGTACATGTGTATCCTCATGGAAGTGAGCGCGTTCCTGCACGTACGGCCCCTCAACCTTCACACGTCGGCCCCTCCGTGCCTCACGTGTTATGTCTCTGCCTTGCATTCGCCCATCTCTTTCCTCTTAAGCTGCGGTGCTGCAGACCGTTGCATGATGTCACTGAGACCGCGACAAGTTGGAGCTCGCTCCTCGGCAGAGCGAGACTCGCTGCACCTCCACACGTCCCACTGTCACGCCCTCGCCGTTCGCTACCCGGACTCCTGTCTTGTTTTTCAGGAGGTCACAGAGTCATTTTGTTGTCGCTGCGGGTTTATAACCAGGAAAAGCTCGGATCATCTATGAGGCTAATTCAGAGAGTCAGAGGAGACAGTAAGCCGACGCTCACCCGCCCACCCTCAGAGACCAATCAGTGAGCGGACAGCAGCCATGTTCCCCCATCAACAGATGTGCTACTTGTTGCCCCTGCTGTTAAATTCATTGTGACACCCTGTGCAGAACATCTCCTCGTCTTTGTCATCTCTGCGCGTGGTTAAAAAAAAACAACAACAAAAAGATCATTTTGCCGGGGCTGCTCACGGCTCAGCTCGGCTCGGCTCGGCTCAGTATGACATCTATTAAGCATAACGAGTGCGGAGCTCAGGCAGTCAGACCGCGGGATATACACTCGCCGAGCTGAGTCTCAAATCAGAGACGCCAGCCCGCTGCATTGTCTGATATAAATAGATCTGCAATTGGAGCCAGAAGAGTTGTGGAGTGCGCCCGAGGGGTTGTAAACAGATTGTGATTTGTTGCGGGGAGATCGAGGGAAGAAAGGTGGGAGGGAGTGCCTGAGTGGAGAGGACAGGCCAAGACGAAGGAGCACGAAGGAGGTGAGGCCAGGGACCTGCTGAGAGGTGGAGGAGTGAAGGGTCGGAGCTGACGCGAGCTGTCGTCATGTCATTGCTGCACGGCGGCGGAGACACTGACATATTCAAATCACGCCGTGGAGATTCCCTCTCATGCTTCAAAAATGTTCCATCTCCAAACTTAAGGAAACTTTTAAACGCTCAGAGGAAAGAAGAGAGCGGGAGCAGAAATGAGAGGCTTCCCTTTAGGCTCCAGGATCTGAAGGAGACTTCAGACAAAGTGGCTTTGACACACCGGAATTGAACTGAAGTCTCTGCTCCTGTCAGACGCGTGTGCTTCAAGGTGAGCTCGTCAGTTGTGTAAGACTCCTGGAAGCTCCTGCGGTGTCCCGCGAGACGGCACGTTTGCCTTTGTTTTGGTGTTCTCTCAGCGCCCCCATATTGTCTTGTATCTGGCACACATCAGTAAACCGAGGTACGTGTTTGACGTCACTGCTTGTATACAGAGATGTGCTGATAGGAGAGTTTATCTTCGCCAAGTGGCGGCCAAGTTAGCCTGATCAGTGCTTGTTATACGCTGTCGTGTTTCTGCTCTTTAAGTGTGTGTTTTGACCTTTGACGGCGCTTTGAAGCTTTTTAATGAACTATACTTATTGAGCTTGACCTGTTATAGGGCACTAACTAATTATGTTTTTCATTAGTGATTAATATCCTAATTATTTTCTCTGTTGCTTGATCAATTGTTTGTCACGCAGTTGTTGGAGGTGCACGTTCATGTTGCTTAGATGTGTCTTCAAACAGACCAAAACACAAAGACGTTTGTTATCAGTTAACACGAGAAATAGGCGTATTTTAGAACTTTTTTTGCAATCTTTGTATCTCTGTAATCTCTGTTTGAGCTCTAACCTGATATCTGAAATGCACCCAAAGAGAGGCTGCACTTTCTGTCTCAGTTATCCTCATTTTAGCTGAACCTGCTGTTCTTTGCAGCAAACTATGCGCTGTTGTAAACTTTTGCACGAAGGACTGACTCGCTCAAATAAACAACGGCACAAAAGTAGGTAATAGAATTAAAAAAGATGACAGGCGAGGTCAAAACATGCTGGAAAAACATAACTAACAAATAAAATGTGATGGAGCAAAAGACAAAATGAACAGAGGAGTGCATGAAATCTGCAGACAGGAGGAGAAAGCATGAAGCTCGACACGTCTGTCCAGATGTGCACATGCATGCGCACACAGTGATGCTAAAACTGTCAAAATAAGAGACCTGTGCAGCATTGTGAGAACACACGAGAAAGTCTGAGATGGCAGAAAACTAACAATAACAAACTGTTGTCTAATGCTAAACCCTAATTTTATGATGATCCTCCAGGATTTGAATGTCGGGGGAGCCTCCCTGCAGGGAAAGTCCTTACTCGGCTTCACCTGAAACCATTTTGTGGTTTTATTTGTTTGGGAAATGCAGGCAAATTCCAGGCCAGGAATTTGAGCACACAGTATTAAAACCACACGAGAAAGAGGGAAAGAGAGAGAGATGGTTATTATAAGTAAGGCGGGGGGGGGGCGGACCCAAAGGAGACATGCAGCCGAATCGGACGCCTGCAAGTGTGTGGGAGATATTTGATGCACTGCAACCAGCGTGGAGGGTTTTCCTTGGCCTTAGAAGCAAGGAAAGGAGGTCGAGCGGGGAGAGAGCGTAGAGGGTGAGGAGAGAGAGTGGTGTGTGTGTGTGTGTCTGTGTGTGTGTGTGTGTCTGTCTGTCTGTGTGTCTGTCTGTGTGTGTGTCTGTCTGTGTGTGTGTGTGACGTTGGTTCCTGGAAAAGCAGAGGGCTGCAGAATAAACAGGCTGCATGCCTGAGACTGCCCTGTGATGTCACCACTGGGCAAACGAGGGACGAGGGGAGGAGAGAGGGAGAGAGATGGGAGGGAGAGAGAGAGAGAGAGAGAGACGCCCATCAGGTTAAACAGGAGGGGATGAACGGAGACTAAAAAGTGACAGAGGTGGAGAGCAAGAGGGGAAGTCAGATGAGCAGGAAGAGGAGCGCGCTGTCATTCTCTGTAATACACTGAAGGGGGAAGGCAGGAGGAGGAGGTGCAGTGATAAGGAGGACAGAGAGAGAAGGCTGCTGAGAAGAAGAGGAGGAGGAGGAGAGCACTGATGGGTACGTTTAGCGGCACTGCCGTTTCCCACCTCTCTCTCTCTCTTTGTGCATCTCCCTCTTTTGTGCTGCGAGCAATTAGCACTGCTGGTGTGACAGCAATGCCATGCGAGGTGTGTTTGTGCATCTGTGTGCGTCACCGCCAATAAGTGCAGGAGGCTGTTTGTGGAGCGCGAGGGGACTCGATATCTGGAGAGGAACATTTTGTACAGGGGGCGAGGGGGCTGTGTGTGTGCATGAGCTTGTGCTTATGAGTTATGGATTTGTGTTAGTCAAGATTGGAGCTGCAACGCTTTGATAAGTGCAGCTTTCAGTGCGAATCACAACTCCCCTCAGCTGCTTTCCTAACACGTCTGACTCTCCTGCTCAAAGTCATGTTAGATAAGAAAAATTGACTTTTTCTGCCGAGACGTCACCGGTCACGGTGCATGTTTGTGTTTGACGTCAGCTTGAAACCGACCCTGAAGACTTCATATGAAGTCCCTGCTTCTTTCAGCCTTGAGCCTGATGAATAGTCAGGAAGACACTGACTCAGGGTATCAAACCGCACGGTGACTCATGCAGGTGCTGCAACTTTTTAAATCAAAGAAGAAGATGTTGTCTGTCGTTTTCAGATCCATCTTGTTGTTGTTTTACTCCAAACTTCAGTGATTCAGGGCAGTCGGAGTTGGTCTTCGCTGACGAGCCCCCTCTCTCCTTCCTCTCTGCTCCCATCAGCTGCCAAACTGTGACCGCCGTCGCTTCTAAAATGAGCAAAGGCCAAAAGAGAGAAAAGTGAGGGCGTCGCTGCATTTAATTACATATTGGGCACCTTGTTAGTCAGATTCACAAATAGCAGAAAGCTCATTGCTCCTTTCCATGTACGGGAATTAACTGTGGAAGAGCGAAAGAAGGCATCTCATGATGGGAAAATGTCAAACCTCATGTCCTGGGGGTTGAAAGTGATTTTCACGTTGGACGCATTGTAAGCAGAGAAGACTGTGTCGACCAGTGTTTCATGTGTTGTTGTCATCCCCCTCATGACGGCAGTCCTCCAGGAGCCGTTGCATGTTGTTGCTGTGTTCTCCGAGCAGCCATGTGGGTGCGTTTCACCTGCTGCACTGAAACACAGGAGGAAGATTTTCAAGGCCTCACGCGGCTTTAAGGGCGAGTGAAGCTTGTCTGGGTGATGATGTCCAAGTCTGCTGTCCGTTAAAAAGATCTTCTGTGAATGCTTTACGGCTTTATTTGTCAAACGTGGCACGTCTCTGTGAGTGATGCATGAAGAGAGCGATGCAGGTCTCAAAATGAAAAGAGAGCAGCAATTTTTCCAACCAAGATGCTTCGAGCCAGAGTCTGTTTTCTGTCGGACTTCGCTCGGATCAGTTTGTCAGAGCAGGCCTGTAAAGTAAATCATTCTTAAAGGTATTTTCACACTAAAATAATGCTGAAAATCTCCCCAGGTTTGAGGTGTATTGTAGATTTGCTCCTGGATAAAGCCTGCTGTGGATTTTGACATGTTAAGTGTGTCTGTGTGCGTGTGTGTCTCCGTAACCCTGCCATTAAGAGCGCCAGTGATGGCGTGTTTGCTTCTTTATTAACACAAAGTTCCAGGCAAGTATCTCTGGCTTTCGCCGCGCTCTCTGTCAACATGTAGGTAAATAACCAGCCAATCGTCTCCTATTTATTCAGATTTAATGGGGAGGAAGCCGCGTGATTGGAAGGCTTCCTGTGCAGTGATTTGTGGGTGGCTGGTCCAGCTCAATGCAATCTTTGTCAGATGTCGCCAGGCATCATGTGTGACCGTGGCGTGAGTCATCGCCCGTGTGTGTTTGTGTATGAAGGAGATGTGGGAAAAAGTCATCAGTGTCACTTTTTTTGATCCCCATGACAAGATTCTGCTCCGAGGTCAGAGGTCAGGGCGAGCTAATGAAAAACACTCCAGGAACTGGCTTTAAATAGAAGAAGTCACCAGTGTGGATACAGATTGATTACTGCTGACAGATATTAAAGATTTACAGCTTTTGCTGCTCAAATAACAATCAATACTTCTCAATTACAGGCATCTGTCATGTTACTCGTGCTCATTAAGACGTTTCATTGTCAGGTGATACTCTGATTTGTATCTTTAGGTCAACATGTTAGCTAGATTTTAAAATGTCAATTGAAAGTGAGTCTTAAAGCAAGTGTAATAAATCCACATCACAGTGTTTCTAAATATATGCAGGTATTTATTTCCGTCGTTAAGTTTGCAGAAAAGCAGGTGAAAAAGAGAGAACCTGTTAATTAAAATCCCAAAGCTACGGATCTCTCTGGAAACCCTTTGATGCCGATGTTGAAGCCAGATATCTGCAGTTTGCTGCCAACAGGTGTCTTTTTTCCAACGCTAAGACGCATTAAATAACGTTTTGACCATCTTTGCTTTAATCCCGCACAGCGACATGCCGTCTCTGCTCACAGCTGTGTTAACTATGCGAACAGCGAAGGATCAGTGTGACACACAGAAACACACATGGTACACAAAGTGTTCTCTCATCTCACACCTCTCTGCCTGTCTTCGTCCCCACAGTGGACATCAACTCAGCACTGCCCCTGCGTCTCCCTCCGGCTGCTATTCCCATGGATCTACGCGTGGACCATCACCAGCAACAGCAGCAGCCAGTGTCCTCGCTCTCCCCGCCCGGCCAGCAGTCGTCCGGCCCGGGCTCACTGGGAGGGGGCGGTGGCGGCGGCGTGGTGGCGTCCTCGGTGCGCGAGCAGCAGCTGCAGCAGGAGCTGCTGACCCTGAAGCAGAAGCAGCAGATCCAGCGACAGATCCTCATCGCCGAGTTCCAGCGGCAGCACGAGCAGCTGTCCCGCCAGCACGAGGCCCAGCTGCAGGAACACATTAAGGTACGTCACTCACATCTCTGAAGGGTAACGAGAGAGACGCTTTCTATTTGACAGCTTTACTTTCAAGAGACGTAACCGATTCAGATTATTAGTGAAAAAAGATAATAAATGAATAAAATCAGCTGCACCCTCACCAGCTGTGCCATGAGCGATGCTTGCACAACACCGCTGGATATGACTGAAAGACGTTTTTATTATTGTGTCACACATGGAACAAAATAGTATTAGAACTGAAATAATAAGCAAAACCAGTTAAAATGACAGATTTTCAAACTGTCATCGACCTTCAAATGAATAATACTGCAGAATTCAAAGTAAAAACTAATTAGATAATCCACTCTCACTCCTTTTCCAGGCTTTTCAGACAAAATTAGACACCTAACTTATAGTCGCTCTTATTTTTAATCACTGGTGCACGAGAACGCCTCATGTTTTTCCAGATAACCAGCTCTCGGCAGTGCAGCTGGAGATATTTTGGCTAGATTTTGTGTGATTCAGGGGCATTTTTCTTCATTTAAAGTTATTCCTGTGTACATGGAACACGTCAGCCTCCTCAAAGATTGAGCATATTGAGTGAATTTGGGGGCTGCACGGTGGCGCAGCAGGTAGTGCGCGTGCCTCACAGCACGAAGGTTGCCGGTTCGATCCCCGGGTCAGGCGGGGCCTTTCTGTGTGAAGTTTGCATGTTCTTCCCGTGCATGCGTGGGTTCTCTCCGGGTACTCCGGCTTCCTCCCACAGACCAAAAACATGCTCATTAGGTTAATTGATGACTCTAAATTGTCCGTAGGTGTGAGTGTGAGTGTGAGTGTGAATGGTTGTTTGTCCTTGCATGTGGCCCTGCAATCGGCTGGCGACCGGTTCAGGGTGTACCCCGCCCATTGTAGCTGGGACAGGCTCCAGCCCCCCGCAACCCCGAAAGGGATAGGCGGTATAGATAATGGATGGATGGAGTGAATTTGGCCTTTGGAAAGACCAAACAGCAGTCGACCGACAGCAGGCAGCAGCGTGCATAAGCAAATACAGTTAAAGCTGCACAAAAGCTGCAGTCCATTCGCCCAAACCTATTTAAAACTTTGTGAAACAAAGCAGAGGCAGCTCTTAATTTAGTCTGCCACAGGATTCTTCATTAGCAGACCGAACCCACCGAGCGAGAGCAGCTCTGTCAGCTTTAAATCTCGCAGCAGCCGAGAACAAGGAGGCACTTTGGCTTCATTAATTCAACCTCGAGGATGGATAAGAGCAATATAAGGATGCGCTTATATTCAGAGGAAGTGTGAAAGATGGACTTTTGCGACGCTGGCAGGGGGTTACGTAACTAAAGCCTCACGCAGCGGTCCTGTCGTAGCCTCAATGTCCAATAATAAACACTGTACGTTGAGTCGGAAACGGCGCTTTGAAGCGGCGCGGAGCAGCGTGCGACGCGTGGCAGATCAGGCTGGGATCACACGGCGTATCGTAGTGACCTGGAAATACAAAGTGAATCTAGATCAGCACGCCCACACTCTGAAGCTCTAATACAGCGGGGCCCCCGAGAGCAGTGGAGAGCTCCTGTGGGGCTGAAATGTCATGTAAAAATATTCCAGTGTTTGTTCTGTTTCACAGTATTACTGCTGTGATGTGAATCGTAATACAGCTGAACTACTTCTTCTCTTTTTTTCTCAATAAAAGGTCTAAAAATGGATTTTGGGGGCAGGAGATTAGATTGGATTACATTAGTTTGAATGTAATGATTTTAATTCCTCGTGTGCAGCGACATGCATACTGGATGTCTGTCTTTCCTCACTTCCTCTCTGTCTTCCTTCTTTCCTTCCTCTTCTTTTCCCTCCTTTCCGTCGTCCTTCTTCTCCTCCTCTTTCACTTCTTTCCTCTCATCCTCCTTCCTGTTTTCTTCATTTTTCTCTTCCTTCATGTCCTCTCTTCCTTTATTCCTGTCTTTCTTCCTTCTCTTCTCTCTTCCTTTGCGTCTTTGGTTTCCTTCCTTCCTTCCTTCCTTCCTTCCTTCCTTCCTTCCTTCCTTCCTTCCTTCCTTCCTTTTCCTGTCTTTCTTTCTGTTTTCCTTCTCCTTTATTGTCTTTCTAGCTGTCATCTTCCTTCTTCTTTCGTGTCTTCCTCTCTGTACCCTTCCCTTCTTCCTGACTTCGTTCTTGCCTTTCTTCCTCAGTGTCTCCCTTCATTCCTTCCTTCCTCTGTTTCTTCCTTCCTTACCTCCTTTATTACTCCTTTCCCCTCACCCTGTCTCTCTTCTTTCCCCCTTCTTTCTTGCCTCTCTACCTTCATTCTCTCCCCCTTTTCCTTCCTTCTTTCGTCTCTTCCCTTCTTCCCCCTTGCTTTCTTGTGTTTTTTCCTCTGTTTCTTCCTTCCCTTCTTCCTGACCTCCTTGCCTCTCTTCCTTCCCTCCTGTCCTCCTTTTCCCCACACTTTCCTCTTTCCACCCACCCTTCCTTTCTCTGTCTTAAGTCCTTTTTCATTTTGTCCTTTCCTCTCAGTTTGTCCTTCTCTTCCTTCTTTCTCTTTACGCTCTCTTTTTCCCTTCCCGTCTCCCTCTGTTTCTGTCTTTTTTCTCCTTTTGTTTTTTCCTCTCTCCCCCTCCCTCTGTCTGTAATGATGGTTCATTCATCACAGAGTGTGATTTCACCTTGTTTGTTAGCAGATCGTCTGCGGCGAGCACGCTTTGTGCAGATGCTTCAGCTCAGGCACATTTCTCATTGTGTTTCTCTCCTGCAGGCCGGTCGTGTTTATGGACTATAGTTTGTACTGAGGGAGCGTTGAGTCCCCTCTGTTGGCTCGTTTTTGTGATGTTTAAGGATGAGTGATGCTGTCTGAAGGGCCGTCTGGCCTGTGGTGGGGCTGCAGGACCACTCAGGTGGAGGCCAGTGACGCACAGCCGGAGCAGGGAGGCCTGGTCTCAATCAGCCCCATTCACAGCCCCTGTGTACACACACACACACACACACACACACACACACACACACACACACACACAGGCGTACAGGCATTAAAACATACACATCCTCTCAAATGTCAGCAAACACACAGTGGCACGCATGCCCAGTTAGTTCCCACTTTCACGCACACGCTTTTCTTGCGTGTTGACTGCAGGGAGCTCCATAAAGTGATTGCCGTCCTGAAGCTCTTCACAGTATTAGTCAAAGAGGGAAAGTCTGTGTGCACATCTCTGGTCTGTGGAGCCACAGGGGTTTTGGGTGTGTGTGTTTGTGTGTGCATGTGGGTGTGGAGGTTACTTTGAGCCTTCCCACCCACTCAATCCCTTATCCCCAGTGTTGAGTGAAAGGCAAAGAAAGGACCGAGGCTCCGGGCTGGAAGCGGGCCAGAGAGCTGATGCGCTTTTCTCACGAGCTGCGCCTCACCTTCCTCTCACCTTCAGCCGCTAATTTATTCACGGGCTGGTCTCAAACATTTGATTTGCCCGCACGGTAAACACCAGAGCATGTCCTGGCTACTGAGTGTCTATTTAGGGTGTTTAATGACACCACCAGAAGTTGATTACATGCAGTAACAGTAAACTGATCAAATACTGCCGCTGGGTGTGTGACGATCGGGAGGCAAGGCTGTCGATGCCTTGGCATGTCAGAGAAGGTCATTATGGAGCCGCTGAGTGCAAGCACAGACAACTTGCCTACTTATTGTATATTACAGAGACATTAAAGAGTAATTGGGACACTTGATTTGGCGCCTGAGGTCAGAGAAAGGTGAAAGCAGGCTGCTCTTATCCACACTGACTCACTGAGTTCTGGGTCTGGATGACTCTTCAGAGGTGTTTGTGAGCACATTTGGGCTTTTAGTTTTGACCTTTTGGTTGCAGGACAAACGGTCAAGCCACAGGCGGCCTGAGGAGAACAGACTTGTACATTTAAAACCTTTAACAGCTGCTCTTCTCTCTCTTTCTTTTGAGGGGGGGTGATGAGGAAATGAGCAGATTGGATTATGTGTCTTGCGAAAGCCTCATCGCCAGTTAAATTGTTTGTTTATTTAAAGGCTTAAGCTTGTGGCCTGAGGTTTTTATAGAATTGCAAAGGTTTTATTTTATTGCCTCAAACAGCTGTCGGATTTAATTACTTCAGATGTCAACTGAAGCAGACCAGGAGTGGAATGTAAATAGACGCTGAAAGACGAGAAATTAACAAATTGATGACTTTTAGAGCAGAAAATACGGATGGTACCTTTGTGTGCTAATAAGCCGTCTTCCCAGGAACATGTCATTTTAAGCATTTATCAATCTACCACACGCTCTCAGGAGAGAGAGCACACCTCTGTTAGGTGAAGCTTTCGCTGATGTGGTTCTGATGTTTCTTCCTGCAGCAGCAGCAAGAGCTCCTGGCGCTGAAGCATCAGCAGGAGCTGCTGGAGCACCAGAGGAAGATGGAGAACCACCGTCTGGAGCAGGAGCTGGAGAAGCAGCAGAGGGAGCAGAAGCTGCAGCTGCTGAAGAACAAGGAGCGTGGACAAGAGAGTAAGTGACAGAATCCTGGACAAAAGCTCCAATCTGAGCACATTTCTGCACAAAAATCACACAAAAGCACATTTCAAGCTGAAACTTGAATGTGCAACTTCGCCTTCGATTGTAATTTTTGTTTTCTCACCTTCCATGCTACATGTATTCACACATTGCCACAGAAGAGCAGCAACAACCATTGGAGGAAAGAAAACAAAGGGGGCAGTGGCTGTTTCACACCTTTTGTCAGAAATTCTGGACTAAATATTTCAACATGCATGTTAGGAAACAGCTTCCAGCTCCACTGCTGCTGTGCGCTCCCTCCATCTGAATATTTTACCCCGCGTTGTTGTCGAAACAAAAAGTCCAGTCACGTGTCAGTTGCAGTGTGGCTGTTCAACATCCCGTTTTAAACCTGAGCCGCCTTTTGTCTGAATATATTACTGAAATGAGGATGACGGGTAAAAAGTTTCCCTTGATAGTCAGCCTGTTCGGTCGCATCTGAAGCGTCTGAGCGTTCAAAACGCTCCAGGGTTGAAAAGACCATTGAGATCAGTGTTCACAGTGTGTGTTTGTGTGTTTCGCTGCATGTGAGTCTGTGTATTTCTATTTTACTTGGAGAACCTGCGTATTTACTGTGGTACACAAGCTGTATTAGCCGGTGGCCTTGACGGGGGCTAAGCCGAGCTATTACCGCTGCCTGCTGGATGTCTCTCAACAGTTCATTGAAAGCGAGTCGACACAGTCCTTGAGAGCGGTTCACACACTGTATGGAAAGTGGTTACAGATCGAGGCTGCGTCCGTGCGAGTCGAGCGAGAGAGGGCCGCTTGGCGTGTTTGCTCTCACGTGTACCTGTGTGAGTGTGGCTTGCGGTCAGTTTTTTCCAGCATTTTGCATCGTTTTCATCCCTTTTTTCCGCTTTCTTGTTTCAAAAATACTCTGTTTGATCTGGCTCCGTGCAGGAATTTCCTTATCAGTGAATCCGCGGTTGGTTTCCTTCATTTGTCGATTAATTGTTTGATCATACAGAAGGAAAGTCCAGATCCCAAAGAATTAATTTCAAATGATATTAAAAGGAGGCCAAAATAGTTGCAGGTTGATTTCCTGCCAGTATTTGGTTCCTCAGCTCATCTTTTGAGCTGCAGACCAGCCATAACCTCATATTGTGCTGTTCTTATGAAGCTTGGAAGACACAAGTTGGCCTTTAGTTTAACAGATAAACTTTAAAGGACAGAATTTCTTATTTTTGAGCCATTTCTGCTCAGATTTTCATCTTTGTAACTGTGAGATGAGAGTAAAGTTAGTGCAGTCTGGTGGCTTAAGATGCTAATTGTTGTCTGGACGGCGGCTCTTGTTGCACGTCATTCCTCTATCCCTCACTTTCTTCTACGTCTTTGTCCCTTAGGTGCTGTGGCCAGTACTGAGGTGAAGATGCGTCTGCAGGAGTTCGTCCTGAATAAGAAGAAGGCCCTGGCCCAGCGGAGCCTCAACCAAGGAGGCCCCCACAACGATGCTCCCTACTGGTATCGGTGAGGAACAGCTTGAATACAGAAGAGTAAACCAGTAAAGTCATCGTAACCTGTGTCACACTGATGAATCACTGTTAGTTTGCCAGCTAGAAGTCAACTTGAATATATTTATATTCCAGTTCTCTGTAGTGTTTGTAAGCAGGAGAAGCTAACTGCACCTCCTCATAGGTTTGGATGGTGATTCTCTCCCTGACAGCAGATGAATAATGTATTGGATTGTCTCTTAATCTGTCACCGAGCTTCCCCTCTTCCTCACCTGCCACGCTGTATGAGCCTGACTGAGAGATGGATCGAGCAGGGCTATAAAACAAAGCTGGGAATACACATGCACGCTGACACGCGTACATGAGAGAGCAGGATATTGGAAGCTGATGATAGGGGTTCTTAGAGCGAAGGCTCGGCCTTGAATGCTTATTGTAGCATCTCTGCAGCCCTTTGCAGGTGTGGACATTCGCTGCTGCCTCTTTGTTCTGATAGTCGCCTGTCACATGCTTTCTTTGTGCCTGTGAGTAACCGTGTACACTTTGCATGACTGGAAACATGGTTATGCAAACCAAAGAATTTAATATGCAAATAGACACCTCCGTCAAATTTGTGTAAAAATCTGTCGCAGCTATTAATGCTGCTTACTACATTTGCAGTTTTTGAAGGAAAGATGGAAGCTACGTTAATTAAAAACTATTCCTATTGTGTCTGGTTTGTAAGCAGAAGTACTTCAATACAAGGTAGGTGCATTCAAAATGCCCCTGAAGTTAAAGTATAGAAACAGTAGTCGTACTGTGTGGCCTCTTTCATGGTGTTATATATATTATAGGATTATTAACACCGAAAATTAATATGTGAACAGCATTTTGGTTGTAGGTGGTCATGATGGAGGTGATTTTAACAACTTTTTAAAGTGTTAACCAGTAAAACTTCAGTAATATAAATCCACTTTTGTCTCTAATTGAGTTTCAGAACCTCCGTTTGCAATGCAGTGTTTTTAGTTTAAATGAGCTTGTTGTTTTAAAATGTGAAAACGAGAAAACCGGCTGAAAAAATCCTACAACGCTCTGATTTTATTCATGTTTTGTGAGAAAAAAACGCAACTCTGGACTATAATATCTTACACTCTCAAGCATAAAGCACCATAAATACATAAAATGTACTTAGTTACTTTGTGTTGGACATGATTTGCGATTGATCATGTATTTCTTTTAAAATGTAGATAAACAGTGTTACATAATCCAGTGAAACACCCACCGGACGTTCAGCAGCTCACACTTTCTTTCTTTCTATATCGGTCTCCATTTTTCTCTCCATAAGGAAAAGTTTCTCCGCTCGTTGGAGCCTTCATCACTTTTGGAAGAGATGAATGTGTACATCTGCTTGTCAGGAACACGTATTTGGTGTGGAGCCAGCTCGGCTTAACTTTGCCTACAAACAGCACCTCATTCTGTAGGCAGTGAGCAGATGGCAGCGCATGTCTGCAGGCCCTGCCAGGGGATTTGCATGATGCGTTAATCATACAGATCTTTGACAGCCGTGAAGTTAGTGACTTTGCTTGGATTGTCAACTGTTTGTCATCTACCTTTAACAGTGTGTTTTTGTTCCATAGCAAAACCCAGCACAGCTCTCTGGACCAGAGCTCGCCTCCACAGACTGGTGTCTCCACCTACAACCACCCTGTCCTGGGTGTCTACAACCCTCGGGATGACTTCCCGCTGCGGAAGACTGGTACATCACACACACACATGCTTACACACTTAATTCTGGCAGCGCACAGCCGATGCAGGCTCACATTTAGAGAGGATTACACACACACACACACACACACACACTTGCAAACTGTAACATGCAGTAGCTGCTAGCATAATTTAGATGGCATCAGAGCTGTGCACCATTAATCACATCCACATTTGGCTGTCAGGGTCTCCCAGCATCCCCCACATGAGAGCGTTAGAGAGAGTATAAGCGTAGGTGGTTCAGCAGTTCAATGGAGTGAGAGTTCAGTCGAGTGAAAGCGCTTTTTACCGTTTTAGCACCTGACGTTTTATTCGTTTTTAATATTTCCTTATCTTCAGGAGTTGGTTTCAACCTGCTCTTGTTCAGCAGGGTCTTAAGAAACTGAATCTTGACACTGACAGCGTTAATAAATGCTCTGTGGAGAGTTTAGAGGGAGGATTGTGTATTTAACTCAGGTCAGTGTTTTCGTGTTGCTGGACCGTTCTTTTGTTTGATAATTGCACATTGAAGCTGACTGGCCCTGACAGATTCTATCTATCACTTTTGAGGTTCCCCAGAGCACTGTTCTTGGCCCTTTATTGTTTCAGTCTGCATGATACCTCTGGGTGAAGTAATTCACGACTGCAGTATTTCTTTTCACTGTTATGCTGATAAAACACAAACAGTCAACTCATGAGACGTCTCCTCTGTTTCCTCACTCATTACCTGTAGTGTAGATGTCAAATCTTGGACGTCCAATCATTTTTTGCTGCTAATTTCTAATGAAACCTAATTGATTTGTTTATATATACTGCAAAGAATAGTTTTTCCATGACACACAAACTTAATGTCTATCGCCATTTAGCTCATTTATTGTTGTAGTTTCAACTAATTCGTGGTCCAGTGTGAGGCCGTAAATCAGTCATGGCTAAGAACAGACCAATTTCTTAATTTTCAACTTCTGTTCATGTAATTATTTGATGCACAGCCAGGTAATTACGAAGGGTCAACCCGTGGCCTTTATTTTAAATTGTCATTTAATTAGTTTTCCTCTCACTTTTATTGTTATCTTTCAGTACTTGTGTTTGGAAAAGTGGTGTATATATAAATAAAGATTATCAACACTTGTGTGTACTTGAATCTAGAAACACTGCTGCTTCAGGTCGTAACTACTGCTGCATAGAGCGGCATGTTTTCTCTTAAATGGGTGACAAATCTTGTCAAAAGTCATTAGAGCTGCTAAAAGGCTGCAGAATGCACGACTGGAAAAAGGTTTTTTGTGGCCCGCAGTCTAACGTCCTCAGGGTTTACTGCTCAAAGTAAAGAAGCCTGCACAGAGTGAAACCAGCTGTTTGCAGTGTGTTTCTGTCAGGTGTGTGTAAGTGTACAGCTCAGTGTGTGTGTGTATGTGTGTGTGTGTGTGTGTGTGTGTGTGTGTGTGTGTGTGTGTGTGTGTTTCAGTGTGTTCTGTGTGTGTTCTGTGTGTGTGTGTGTGTGTGTGTGTGTGTGTGTGTGTGTGTGTGTGTGTGTGTGTGTGTGTGTGTGTGTGTGTGTGTGCGTGTCGTGTGAGTGGTGTGTGCGGTGGTGTAGCCGTGAAGCAGCGGTCGTTTTACAGTGCAATTATTCACTTAGTGCAGCGGCAGGCGGCTACAGCCCAGCCCTGTTGACTCTGAGCCTCCAGGCTGCTGGCTACGACGGCACATAGACCACAGTTGACACTGGCCCACACAGCCACATTCCACCCGGGAGAAGAGGAGGAGGAGAAGAGAGGGAGGAAGAGAGGAGAAGTAAGAGAGAGAAAAGTGGAGAAGGATGATAAAGAGGAGGATGGATAGAGGAAGGTGAGGGTGGAGAAGCTTTTGATGGCTTCACCGACCATTTAGAAGACAGGATGGAGGACGGTGGGGCCGGCAAGCAGGATTTAAACTAAATCCAGCAAGTTGCACGATGATGCCACACTCCCGAAAACTCTGTGTAGAGACAGAAAAAACAGGCAGGAGGACGGCGGAGTGAACAGAGCGTCCCTGGAGTGTCAGCTCGTCCCTTGATTTCTATAAGGCTGAGGATTGTGCTCGGCTGCAGAGAGGAGCGAACCTGTGCCACCCTGATATTTGCCCACAGCGATGACGTGCTTTGCGGGGTTTACTTATGGTAATGCCAGCTCGCGAGAGGTTAGAGGCTCTTTTATATCACCGCCTGGCCATAAAGCATAGGACTGGCACCCAGGGCTCCCAGCAACGGTCAAAAGAAGCAACAGCACTCCCATCTCTCGCTTTACATTTTAGACTTTCAGTGCAGCTGATGCTCTAATCCACAGCGCAGTTACAACAATACAACCACAGGTTAAGCCACGCTTTCGTTTTCGGCTGTTTGTTGGAGGTGAAGTTGGAGGTGTGCGGTCTACAGATGCGAACACTTCACATTCAAAGCCACCCTGGGCTTTGCTAGTTGAAACTTTTTAACGTGAACTAGCGGCTGCAGGAGCTCTTGAGTTAGCAATAGGAGCTAACGGTGTGAACAGTGAGGCTGATATCAGTGAAAATTACAAACAGTAACGCTGAATTACTTCTACACTAATGTATATAGAGACAATGGAAACAGGCTTTGATTGCATGTATATCTTTAGGATTTTAACTTTAATGCCCTTGTGATGCCAGTAATCATCTCAAAAGCGTTACGTGACAGGGATGCTTCTGAAAACCTGAACCTCAGCCAACCGGAAGCCTTTAAAACCATTAACTCTTCATCAGGACGCATTTCAGGTTGAGAGAGCATCACATGAGCATACAGCATGCCTTGTCTGGGACATATTCACATACTCATGAATGCCTCAGAAAGATGTGGAACTCTGGGAAAGTTTGAGGCCCTGTGACTCACTGCGCTCTTTGATGGAGGCAGAGGAAGGCGTACTGTCCCTGTCTTTTCACTGACGCCACAAACATGTTTTTTTTGTTGCCTAACTGGGGCAGCCCGTCCTTCACATGGATACAATAGCACATAGGCAGACGGGCACCGTACAGTACACGGCATCGGTTGAAAACCACACTGAGCAGCTCGCTCATGGATAAAGAATCAAAAGCTGCTGCCTGAATACATGTCACTCACTGAATACACAACCTTTCACCTCCGCTGTGAGGCCCAATTTAGCGGGGCGACAATGCACCATCTGTGCATTGATATCATGTGTGATCGTATGCGCTGATGCTTCCCCGAGGCTCATGACAAAGCCGTCCATTTTTTATGAAGTAGCCTCTGTGTATGATGTCCAGTAGTAAACTGCAGTGATATTCACGCAGGTTGTGTCGTTTCCTGAGAGTTTTCCAAAATGATTTCCAAGCATTTTCTCTCGACCTCCTTAAATGTAACTGGTTCCCTGAACACCACCTTGTATCTTGTATCGAGGTCACAGAACGCCACGTTGTGCTATTTTCCCTTAAGTCCACTCAACAAGCAGAGAAAGGTGCTTTTCTCACGTATTGACGTTTCCCCCAATCGACTCCACTTGGCTTTGACTCTACCTTTGCGGTGATTATTTGGGGTGCTGTCATATTGGATCATTGGCCTTTTAAAATTTGTTTACGCTCTGCTGAAGTAGGAACCACAAACCTAATTACTCTACTTCAACAGGCTAATTACTGTCCTTCTTTCGAGCAGCAGCCCCCTTGCTTGGTTTCCCTCGCTAACAGACACTGTCCTCAGATTAATCCTGGGAAAGTAGTCGTCGTCATCAGTCTTCGGTGTTGTGATGGCAACACGATGGAGTTAATTTCTGCCCTTTTCTTTTGAAAATTAAGATAAACCTTCTGCTTTTATTCTCTGAACAGACAGAGAATTAAGGATGGTGCCTCATGTAAAACTTGAAGTTTGGACCCTTGGACAATCTTAGCAGCAGCTAAGCTAGGCTAGTTAGCTTTTAGCAGAACATGTTTCAATTTAAATCAACAGAAATGGGTCTGATGATGCTGATGAATTAGCATTAGTGAAGGCTAGCTGTGGAGTGGTTTGTTTTTGCCTTTTTTTTAGTGATGTAGCATGCAGTTTTTTATGTCATCGTGTATTTTTAAAGGAAAAACAGATGTCAGAAAATCAGATTTAGGTCATTTAGGGTAGTGCGCTTTAACTTTGTTGTGCAGACTTGTCCATTCCACACTGCTGACCTGCATTTTAAGGCAGCATTCTTTCATCTTCGTTGTCTCCAAAGATGTAAAATGTTGGAAATCCTGATTTGTAATGAACCGTCTCCTCTCCCACCAGCATTAATTGGTTTGACACTTTCTGAACTCTTCCTCACTCTTTGTGCTTCTGTTCTGTCGCTCACACTTTGCTCTTTGTCACATTTATTTTTACCTGATGCTGTGAATGGGAGTAAGTTTTTGATGCTTCCTTCAGGGGAGTTTGTCCCTTTCAGTGTGTGCATGTTTACGCTCAGTTTAAAGTAAGCATATGGGAGCAGATTAATCTGGTTATGTCATAATCTGGGTTAGCGGTGTACGCCTTGGATTTAGCCGTCCTTTGATGATTAAAAATTGGATAATGAATAGCGAAATTATCTAAGGTTGCTGACTGGCAGGGCAGAGTAAACAGAGCATTAGCCTCCATGGCAGGAGCCAAGGTGACATGCCGTTCCCTCCTCCCTGTCTCCATTCACAAGTCTGTGACAGTGTACACAAAAGACCAGAAGGCCTTTAGGCAATCAGACATGGCTCCCAAATTGGAGCTAATTGCTTCTTAGCCACAATGTCGTTGGGAAAATGGATCAGAATTTGGCATATTCAGAGAGCGCTGAAAAAGGAGGGAGGAGTGGAGCATGTACCAAACAGGTTTCATAACAGAGCGGCTCTGCAGACGGCGCTCCGCGACAGATCAGTGTGTGGAGCTCCAGTTTAAGATGAAAGCCTGTGAGACTGCAGCTCAGGTAACTCTCCCACCCTTCTGATTGATTTGCCCAAAGCTGCACCGCCGCCAGTTAACTATGGAACATCAAGGAGGCTAACAAGGGTGTTGGCGGCTGATTTGACAAGAAACAAGAATCACCAAGTTACAAGTTAATAGAAGTAGATGGCAGCGCTGTGGTTTAATTGTTGTAAAGGCACAACAGAGTTCAGGGCGTACGTGAGAGCGAAGCAGGGCCGATCATCTCGAGAGCAAACCCCAGAATCAGTCATTTATTCTCACAAATAATGCAGCAGCTTGTGACCTTTTCACTCAAAACTGATCACTTTCATGGAGGAAATCCCATAAGTGGGAAGAAAAGCTCTTGATTTGGCTCAGCTGAAGTGGAAAAGTGAACTCTTGTATTTTCCTCTTCCTCTTTCCTGTTGATGCTCTCGTACTTCATTCAGATCATGTGTGAATGAATGAATGAATGAATGAATGAATGAATGACTCATGGTGTTTGGTTCCTCTCTCTCCACCCTCCTTTCAGCCTCGGAGCCCAACCTGAAGCTGCGCTCCAGGCTGAAGCAGAAGGTGAGCGAGCGGAGGAGCAGTCCTCTGCTGCGGCGCCGAGACAGCCCCATCGCCACCGCCAAGAAGCGCTCGCTCGACATGGCAGGTGAGGGACGCGCAGACAGCTGTCCGGTGCTCAGGACGTTGCTGGGTTTTTTTTCTTCTGTGTGTTTGATTTGTGTGTGTGTGTTTCAGACTCTGCGTGTAGCAGCGCCCCCGGCTCAGGCCCAAGCTCCCCGAATAACAGTTCCAACAACATCCCCAATGAGAACGGCATCACTGTGTCCATCTCCAACAACACAGAGGTAACACACGCACACACACACACACACACACACACACACACACACACACACAGGCACTTCCAAAACTCTTTAACCCAAAACCTCTTTAAGCTACTCGATAAGATTTGCATTGTTTTGTCTTCTGTATTTTGTCGTATTGTATCACGGCTGGAGCGTACTTTATGAAATGAATCGTGCCTCTGAGACATGAAGCTGGAAGAACATATATTTCAACGCTCGCACTTAATGTATATAAACCTAAATTCGAAATGATGAAAGTTTTGCTGTTTTGTGTGCTGGGCTGCAGTTGCTAGTTGTTAGCCTATAGCGTGCACTAAGGCTGGGAGTGATCTGCAGAGGACGAACACAGCCGAGGAGCTGGCAACATGCTCTTGTGGCAGCCATTAGTGGCACTCAGGCAGTGTGGAGGAGGCTTGTGGCTGGGACGGTTTTAAATCGCCAGTAGGGTGAAAACGTTGCTCATTCCCCATGTGTGGACATCTACTGCTGCAGTGTTTCTTGTTTTTTTCATGATGCAAACACAGATAAATCATTTAAATGTGCTTCTCAGGCGTCTCTGGCCCAGAGGCTGTGCAGCGGTGCTGAGCGGGGCTCCGTTAACCAGCTGTCCCTCTACACTTCACCATCCTTACCCAACATCACCCTGGGGCTGCCCGCCACTGCCACGGCCACTGCTGCTTCCAATGTGAGGAGGAAACCGCTGCCAAACAAAGTGCTTGCAGACTGACTGTGCATCTATTTATCTGGGAATTTGTTTATCTGGTGTTTACTGTCTGTGACCGTTTATTGAAGATCAACCCTCACCATGTGCCTACTCTCCAGGTGACGTCGGCCCAGCAGGACGGAGGGCTGCAGCCGGCCCTCTCCCTCAGCCCTCCCTTCCTCTCCGGTGGCCACTTGACCCCCTACCTGGCGGAGGCCGGAGCGGGAACAGGCGGGCACGGCGCGCACAGCCCGCTGCTTCAACACATGGTGCTCATGGAGCAGAGCCCGGCACAGAGCCCCCTGGTGACAGGTACGAAAGCTGAAGAACAGTGAGTCGCATTGCTAGCTCTGTTAGCGGTTGCAGCTTTGGTAAAATTGACAGTAATGAGAGGAAAAATCTCCAAATGCAACTCTGACTAAACGTATTATTCGGTTTTCAGTCTGTGGCGGCACAGAAAAACAGACAGAGCGTCACCACACTCACAGAGATGTGTGTCCGGGGTGCACTGCGCGCCCCCTCACACTGACAGACGTCCATTCATTTGCTCAAACTAATGAGCTCCTTTCATATGTCAGCGTATGCTATGAGAGTGTGACATGGTCACATTGTGTGCTCTTTCCCATCAGCTCATTCATTGACTACCATTTCGCTACTATTCTGAGCAGGGCATTAGCACTGAATGGGCAATGACGCACACACAGACGCATGTGTACGTACAGACGAGGACGTGCACACGCCCACACACAGGCCGGGAGCGGGGAGCCAGCGACAGGCCAGATGCAGAAGAGAAAGTCATGTTTTCAGCCGTGAGAAAAGGCTCTGCGCCTAAGAACCACATGACAGCAGCCCGTTAGCAGCCTTTTCAGAAACACTCCGCCAGTCGTTTTCTCTGACATTTCCACGGTAATCAAGCCTCTCAGATCGTTTGCTCCGTGGAGTCTGTTTTTCTTACTGTCCTCACCCGGATGATATGCTGTAAATGCACTAAGCTGTTCGCTTTTCCCGCCTCCTATCAGCACAATAGAAGAGCTGCAGTATGGCAGCACAGATGGTTGTTTTTATTTGGTTCACAAATACATCTGCTGACTAATCTTAGGTCCAACACCAGTAATAGTGAAATTAGGAGTTTTTTTGACATGAGGACGTCATGTGTTTGTCTCATAGCTTCGCCTCAATGCAGCGTGGAGGGTCAGGTTGTGGTCTCAAAAGGCTCCAACCTTTGAGAAATGTGAGGTCTCATGCAATGTGAGAAAAGCTTTCCTCAACATGCACTGATTCTCTGAACCAGACTTTTAGTAAGATCTACCAAACCCAAACTAAAAACCTGAATGCATCAGGCTTAAAGCGTGCTATCACCATATCAACACAGTGCAGAAAGTGAAGCCTCTGTGTCTTAATCAAAGCGGCAGCATCGAGCACACAGCCGCCTTCGATTGAGACGCCGCCCTCTCTCCTCTTGTTTCCTGAATGCTCTCCCAGACAGCCTGAAGAAGTCTCTCCTCGTGGAGAATGTACGCTCCGTGCTCCTCCTCCTCTAACTAAAGTCTTCCATGTTTGTGTCCAAGGCGTGAGCGGCCTGTCCATGTCTCCGGCAGCGTCCATGGCCAAGCTGCAACGGCAGCACCGGCCCCTGGGGCGCACCCAGTCGGCCCCTCTGCCCCAAGGGAGCGCGGCGCAGGCTCACGCCCAGGCCCTGGCCCTGCAGCAGCTGGTGGTCCAGCAGCAGCACCAGCAGTTCCTGGAGAAACACAAGCAGCAGTTCCAGCAGCAGCAGCTCCACCTCAACAAGGTGAGGGTTGGAGGCTCTTTGACCTTTGTTTTCTTCCTTCCATAAGCTGCAATGTGCACTTTTCTGTCCTCCCATGGTTGTTTTCCTGTTTGTTGCACGTCACCATGATTATAGTTATATATATGTTATATAGCGCGGTGCTGATGAAGGCAGGTGACGAAGGGGCTGCAGATCTGACATCACATTCAAATAAACTGATAATTAATTAGGGCTATAAGCCAGCGTGGGCCAGCACAGGAGCTGTAGTGTATTTGTTTGTGGAGGCGGCAGCCAGTAGCGTGTTGGCTGTGGACGTATGTGTGTGTGTGTGTGTGTGTGTGTGTGTGTGTGTGTGTGTGTGTGTGTGTGTGTGTGTGTGTGTGTGTGTGTGTGTGTGTGTGTGTGTGCGTGTCTGCGTGTGTGTGTGCATGCGTGTGTGTGTGAAGTCCTTGATTTTATTCTGCTGTTTTCTTTCTCTGTAGTATTTTTGTTTGTGAGTAGGCGTAGGCAGGTGTGGGTTAACATGTATAGCAGAGTGTGTGTGTGTGTGTGTGTGTGTGTGACTGTTTGCATCCACGTCTCTGTGACTGTGGCCGAGACAGTTGCCACGGACTACGAGGTAACTGTGCGCTGCCATGGCAACAGAGCGGAAGCCTCGGCCTTATATGGTCAGGGAGGAAGCGAGCAGCCGCCGCTGTGGATGGCTTTACCTATTCAAGCGGAGTACTCGCTGGAGGAGAGGTGGGTGGATGAAACAAGGGATTTCCTCTCCTCCTCCTCCGCCTCCCCCTGCTCCGCTCTGCTCTCTCACTCCCTCCGTATGTTTCAGAGCTCTCCAGTGGCGGCTGTTCACACAAACATCTCTATAACAGCCTCCGGCACGCCAAGGAGTTTTGTCATGACCGTCCACTTTAAGCAGTGTTTTACTCTGTCAGATTAATCAGAACACAAGTGGATGAATACAAAACTGCAATATCAAAAGGAATAATTCATCATTTCGCTGAATATGTTTATTGGCTTTCTTGCCGACAGTTAGATCAGGAGATTGATACAAGTCTCATGTCTGTACAGTAAATATGAAGCTATAGCTAGCAGCTGATTATCTTATCTTAGCATAAAGACTGGGAGAAACAGCTCGGCTGGCTGTGTCAGGTGGTAACTTACTTATTTTACCTGCACAAAGTGTAAAAAGACTGAAAGACATAACCTCTAAACTATCTGTGGAGACATTTGTGCATGTTTTAATTGTGAGATTAATGAGATTATTTTACTGGATCCTGAAATGAGGGCAGACACATGTAACGTGTATGCAAACCAGAAAACTTTATTTAAATGGATCAGTAACATCTGGCTGATACCTGACGTTCTGAGCTGTGGTTGTGATGCATTTTCTTTTCTTTTTTAAAGGTGAATTCACTAGTCTGAAAAGGTTAGTTGTAGCCAGTTTTGACAGTGAATTTATCAATTCAGTCATTTTTACACCAAATGACACCTCCAGTTATTTTTCTTTGTTGTATTCGAGCTGAATATCTTTGTGTTTTGGACTGTTGGTCCGTAACTCTGATTTAAGCTCAATAAAGAAGAGGTGTCTGGGAAAGTAGAGCAGAGAGGAGGGGGTGGCGGGGGTCAAGGGAGGAGATGAAAAATGGGGGAGGGGGGTGAGAGAAGTTTGTTTGGACGCAAAGGAGACAAGAACAGTAAAGGAGAGGAGAAGGGGAGGCGGGGGTTTGAATGAGAGCTGGTGAATGCTCTGACGTCAATGCTGTGTCAGCTCTGTGCCAAGAGACCCAGAAGCTTACAGCTCTGGGAAACACACACACACACACACACACACACACACACACACACACACACACACACACACATACCTGTAGCTGTAGCCCACTCTTGAGAGTTCCAACAAACACCTCATCGTTGACGCTCCTCTCTTAGTCTTAAGCACCATGGAGGCGAGCGCTCTGCAGCCCAGAATGGCTCTTTTGAATGGCCCCCGTCAGTGAAAAGTGAATGAACAGACAACTGAATCACTACTCGACGAGCAGCAGATCCCAGAATGAGTCGCTGAAAAGCAGCACAACAGGGAGTGTGGAATGCCTCTGTTCCATGAGACACGTTCTGCCCCAGAGTACAGTCGGCGGAGCGGCCACTCACATTCAATTACAGCGCATAGGTTTGAGATGAGCGAGACACCAATCTGACTGAGTAATCCAAATTAAGCTCGTTAAAAGAAGAAAGCTCCAGAGAAAGGAGTGATTTGCCAGGAATTTGATTCAGAAGAGAGCGTGCCCATTTGTCTGAATGCCGCCTCACACGTTGGAGGGGATTTGTCACATCCTGCTGTTTTATTGTGAAATAAATTTCACATCGTAGCATCATCGCCCCCCCGTCTCCCCTCCCCCCCATGTTTCCTGCAGATGATGGCCAAGCCCAGCGAGTCCCCCGTGGGCCGCCAGCACCAGAGCCACCCGGAGGAGACCGAGGAGGAGCTGAGGGAGCACCAGGACGGAGGGGCTCTGCCGCCGGGGGTCACCATCAAGCAGGAGCCCCCTGACCCGCAGGAGCTGCAGGAGGAGGCGCTGCAGCAGCACAGGGAGCGGGAGAGGCAGGCGGAGCAGGAGCTGCTCTTTAGACAGGTAGATGACGGGGAAACGTGTCTGGCTGTAAAACTACGGAAGCTGAGAGGATCAATAGGAAGTTTGGAGAATTGATCCCACTCTGCTTGGCCCTCATGTAGTGTAGGTGCTCCTGGGGGAGCTCTGGAGGTTAGACACAGGATTGTATTTAGTGCTGTGGAAACGTCACTCATTGTCTGAAGCCATCTCTAATTAAATGCTGGGGGGAAACTGAAGCTGCATTTGTTTTGGCTGCCATCTTTTGGCCAGAAGTTGTACTTGCAGTACAGAAAATGTCAAAGCAATTTTTCTTCCCTTCAGTCCTCTCATACATTTTCTCTGAATAACTCACCTTTGAGATTCACCTTTGTGTTTTCTGTGTGAGCAGCAGGCCTTGTTGTTGGAGCAGCAGCGCATCCATCAGCTCAGAAACTATCAGGCTTCCATGGAGGCTGCCGGCCTGTCAATCTCCTTCCCGGGACACCGCCCCCTGTCCAGGGCCCAGTCGTCTCCGGCCTCAGCGTCCTCTTTCCCAATCAGCGTCCCCACCACCGATCCTCCCACCAAACCTCGCTTCACCACAGGTCGGCACCCCCGTCCTCTCTCACCGAACATCTCATCTGTTGTTCAGTCTGTTCTGTTGCACCGAATCTGTTTATCTATTGTTTCCACAGTCGTAGCCTGCCTCTGCTCTGCCTCGAGCGTTCATTGGAGAAGTTTTTGGCTTTCAATTCCACTTCCTTTCTAATGCACTGGGGAGTGAAAAGAGAAACTTCCATCCAAATAGCAGGTGAATTGGCCAAAGGATGGTGTAATGGTTCCGGCCTCCATCTGGCAGCAGCAAGAATCGAGCAGGAGGAGCTAATCTTGCCAAAACCCTTTCTCACCCACTTTGTCTTCCTCTCAGACATCTGAGTCTTTAAACAAAGATGAAAACAATAAACAGGCCGAGAATAAATGAACAATCCGGCTCCGACCAGCAGCAGACCTTTCTGTGTGGATTGAGGTTTTACCGCCATGAAGATGCCTCATGCCGCGGCTGTTTTTCCGTTTGCACATCATAGATATTTCAGCATGTTTTAAGGAGTGTGTGTCTGTGTGTGTTTCCTCAGGCCTGGTGTACGACTCTTTAATGCAGAAGCACCAGTGTATGTGTGGAAACACCAACAGCCACCCGGAGCACGCCGGCCGCATTCAGAGCATTTGGTCTCGGCTGCAGGAGACCGGACTGAGAGCGCAGTGTGAGGTGTGTTAGAGGAGGAAAACACTCCACGCTGAACATCACGCTAAGTTGTAAACTGCATATGAGAGTTGTATCCCTCTGTGTGTCTGTGTGTGTGTGTGTGTGCGTAGTGTATCCGTGGGAGGAAGGCCACGCTGGAAGAGCTGCAGACGGTTCACTCTGAAGCCCACGTCCTGCTGTATGGAACCAACCCTCTCCGACAGAAACTTGATTGTAAGCACACACACACGCTCAGCATTAGAATAACTCAACGGCTCCTATCCAGGCATGTTTTAATGTTTGTTTTCTGATCACCAGGTTCAATCACTCCCATGTTCGTAAGGCTACCGTGTGGAGGAGTAGGGGTGAGTAACATTCACCTTCACAGAGTGAATCAAAACACCAGGGTTCAGTGTTGTGTCTGAAATTGAATGCTAGCAGACTGAGGCTAAAGCTAACAGGTCCCAGGTGATGGTATCATGCTAGCAGACTGAGGCTAAAGCTAACAGGTCCCAGGTGATGGTATCATGCTAGCAGACTGAGGCTAAAGCTAACAGGTCTCAGGTGATGGTATCATGCTAGCAGACTGAGGCTAAAGCTAACAGGTCCCAGGTGATGGTATGCTAAATTTAATGTAGGAAAAAAACGTAATTAGCACAAAATGCTCGATACATATTAGCTTTAGGATGATGGACACTTGTGTTTTGCGTCTCCAGGTGGACAGTGACACCATTTGGAACGAGGTCCACTCGTCCAGCGCGGCTCGTCTCGCTGTCGGCTCCGTGGTGGAACTCGTGTTCAAAGTGGCCACTCGAGAGCTGAAGGTGACTGTGATCGCACACAGAGTGAATGGATGATGAAAACATGGTGATATCTGCTCTGGATGAGGCTCAGAAATAATTTGCTAACTCTGTTTATGTCGCTTTTTATTGTTTTCTCAGATTTAATGCTGTGGTGGCGCTGTAGCAGTAACAGCTAGTGCTAAAAATGCTTTTTGTCAGCGTGTTTCCATTCAGATGCTGCGTTTCAGACCATTAAAGCCTCCACTCTTCATCTTTTGAGTTTGCACTGGGCCAAATTACAGCGTTTTACCACCACTTAGTAAACACAGGGGAAACACTGAGTGGTGATCAGTGCCGCGGTGGCTAACAGACCCCGTCTCTCTCTCCAGAACGGCTTCGCTGTGGTCCGCCCTCCTGGACACCACGCAGAGGAAAGCACTCCCATGTAAGGCCGCAGCCGTCACCACACTCAGCTGGAGACACTTCATCTATGCATACACAAATACCAGCGCTGGAACAGGCAGTCTGGAACAGAAATTACATAAACCATTGAGTTTATTTGCACATAAAGCACTGAGTGCCTTTATTCTGGCAGCTGTTTCAAGACCTCTGTGTTTATCCTTCATATCCTCCTCACGACTATTTAAAATGAACTATAAAGACATGAAAGTGGAGCAGAAAGTGCTCCGGCGCTGATGAGTTTATCACAGCTTCTCTCTGCTGCTGTTTTCAGGGGTTTCTGCTACTTCAACTCTGTGGCCATCGCAGCCAAACTGCTGCAGCAGAGACTCAACGTCAGCAAGATCCTCATCGTGGACTGGGTCAGTCTCACGCCATCACTGTACATACAGTTTTTTAAAAGGCACTCATCGTGGCAAAGTTTGTGACGATGTCATGTGTTTACTGTCAGGATGTTCATCATGGCAACGGCACCCAGCAGGCCTTCTACGATGACCCCAACGTCCTGTACCTGTCTATTCATCGCTATGACGACGGCAACTTCTTTCCCGGAAGCGGAGCGCCTGATGAGGTGAGTGCGTGCTGACTGTCAGCCAACCTGACCAAAGCATTCCCAGTGCATTGTGGGAAACATTTTGTCACAGGATTCACTTTTCACAGATGACTGAGACAGAAAATAGTGACAAAAAGCCCAAAATGACGACGTTAATGTACTTTTTTGATCTGACTAACAGCCCAGAAGGATAAGAGAAGAGAAATCGTCTATTTGAGAAGCAGAAGCTCGTAATGCGTCAAATGAAAAGTCCTTCAGTGCTTTAAACTTCATAAATGTGCTGTTTTATGACTCCTGCATCATCTCCAGAGGATTCTACAAATATTTCAAATGTATTGGACCTTTGGGAACAGCATGCATCGATCCAATCCAAAATTCACAAAATAGTGACAAAAGCAAACGGAAGTTCGTCCCGTACGTGTGAATATGAGTCACACCTGTGCCTCTCTGCAGGTGGGCAGTGGGCCCGGCGTCGGCTTCAACGTCAATGTCGCCTTCACCGGAGGCCTCGATCCACCCATGGGAGATGCAGAGTACCTGGCTGCTTTCAGGTACCAGACACAACATCGACATCCTGCACAGCTAAATAAATGAAGTGTCCAGGTGTTACAAGGTTTCTTAAATTGGACAAAGGTGCAAGAAAACAGTCGCCGCCCTTTGAAATATCAGCTTTTTCTTAATAAAAACGTTTATTTAAATATGCAAAAGGAGAACTAAAGGATGACTGGATCATTAAAATGCTGCTGATTGATGAATGAATGTCTACAGGTTTGAGTATCTTCTCCATTCACATTGAAATATTGGCTGTTGTTCAGTGTAACCTTCACACCCCACCCTCCCTCCCCCTCTCAGGTCAGTGGTGATGCCCATCGCCAACGAGTTCGCCCCGGATATCGTGCTGGTCTCCTCTGGCTTCGACGCTGTGGAGGGACACCCTCCCCCGCTGGGCGGCTACACTTTGACGTCCAAGTGTGAGTGTGAGATTACGTGAAGCGTGTTTGTTATCTCGCGCTGCAGCAGTGGACCACACAAAACAAAGAGTCTCGGTTGGAGCTGCTGCTAAAATGCCTCCTTTCCTCAGGCTTCGGCTATCTGACCAGGCAGCTGATGACCCTCGCTGGAGGCCGGGTGGTCCTGGCTCTGGAGGGGGGTCACGATCTCACCGCCATCTGCGACGCCTCTGAGGCCTGCGTGGCCGCCCTGCTCGGCCAGGAGGTAACGTGCTGCATCTGAATCCTGGTTAAAGTTCCTTCTGAAGATCAATGAGCCAGCTTTGAATCCGTCTGACACGACTGCAGACCGACCGGTGGATGTGAAGTCATTTAAATATCTGGAGACGCCATTCAGATTAATCCTGTTTCAATCTGCTGTGCTGGCGGTGGAATGGAAAAACAAACGATGAGAATTTATTCTGAGGACAGAAGTGCACTAATCCCAGTCTGATGTATCGCTGCTCCAGAGGAGAGCAGCAGTGGAGTCAGATGAGGAAGGTTTTAAATGAAGTTCTGCCTGAATCAGTCAGAGCGCGGTGAAATCTTCACTGTTAACTCCCTGCACGCCCTCCAGTTTCAGTGTTTCTGATGCGTTTGGTCAAACACCAGCCAGCAGTAGATTCATCAGCATTAAAGGGTTTTACGTCACCCACTAAGTCACATGCTGCACTCTTTCCACATCAGCCCCTTGTGGGGAGTATTGGAAGTGCAGCTTGCTCCACACTCGTGTTGACTTCCTCTGTGTTTGTGTCCCATGCAGCTGGACCCGCTGCCGAAGGCCATCCTCGAGCAGAGGCCCAATCCCAACGCTGTCCGCTCCCTGGAGAAGGTTTTAGAGACTCACAGTGAGTTCACCCTCAGCTCTACTCGCACACACAGATGGACACAGTCACGTCTGTCAGATGACATCCTGCTGTTTCAAACATGCTCATCCCTCTGCTTCCTCTCATGTCTCCTCCCCTCCTCCTCCTCTCCAGGTAAGTACTGGCGCTCGGTGCACCGCTACTCACCGCGGCTGGGACTCTCCCTGCTGGAGGCCAAGCGAGGAGACTCTGAGGAGGCTGAGGCCGTCAGCGCCATGGCCTCGCTCTCCGTGGCCAACACCAACGCCATGGATCAAAGGTAAAGCAACACTCAATTATATACAAGTACAATGTGTACAGGAAGAGTGTCTGAGTACATAAGAGTAGTAATAAATATGTAATATTGCACAAGAGATGTGCACAGACGTAATGGAGCGCATGATAACATAAATAATGGAGAGGTGCAAAAAGAAGGTGAAAGGTCGAAGTTAGTATGAAATATTACAAACATGTTTGTATTCATTTTATTTATTTATTGGTGCATTTAAAGGAGCCGTGCACATTACTGTACAAACATTACTTCAGAGCAGCCGAGCATTCAGCTGGACAGATGTTAGAAAGTCATCCTGACAAAAAAAACCAGTTGAAAGTTTCTCTCGAAAGCCCCAAAAAATGTGAGGCCCAGAAACAGCTGACAGGTTTTCAAGGAGAGGAACATTTCTGAGTAAGTGGAGCAGCAGAGTGAGTCCCAAGTCCACCAGGGCCAGGAGGTTATCTGCATGGAGCCGGTCTGCAGGGAGCATGACTGCAGAGCTGCAACGAGCATCCCGTCATCAGCTGTTCAATTCATGCAAGCTTTTTTTTAAGAAAGAAAAGTCAAAATTCTTCTTAAAGGTGAATATTTTATATCTTTGACTGTAAACCGGACATCTTTGATCATTTCAGGACGTCGTTTTAGGCTTTGGGATCAACGTTTTTCACCATTTTATAGACTGAACAACTACTCGATTAACCGAGGAAATAGAGGTTTAATGTGTGTGTTTGTGTGTGTGTGTGTGTGTGTGTGTGTGTGTGTGTGTGTGTGTTTGTCCACCAGACCGGAGGAGGAGCCCATGGAGGAGGAGGAGCCACTGTAACGGAGGGAAACATGAGGGTGTCACACCGTTACCATTGACCTCCCGGAGAACGCCTCTTTGAGCTGCGAAGAGTCTCGACTGATCCCTTCATTTAGTCCCCCTAACCCCACTCACCACGTCAGTCACCTTGATTGGCGGCCCTTCGGCCAAAAACGAGGGAGAGGGGGTGGGCTCAGCCTCAGAGTAGGGAGCCAATCAGGAGACGGAGGACTGAATTGGAAAAAAAAAATTAGACATACCGACGTCGCTTGGCGGCGCTCGCTCAGAGACACTCATTTTTTTCTGTCAGTCTTCGCACCCCCACGTTAGCCCACAGCGGCTAACCATGTGACCAAGGCAGCGGGCGAGCGTATTTGGAGTTTGGGGCGAGATCAGGTCTCGTCACGGAGGAGCGGAAACATACGGTGCTTTACACAGCTGCCTTCTGACACAGTCTGGACACCAGGGACAGCAGACCGTCCCAGCTGTCAAACGCAGCGCGGGAGTTTCTTTCCTCTTTCTCAACTATTTTTCCCGCCAAAACGAGGGCACCGCGGCAGCCGAGATACTATTTTACAAGATGCATTCACTGTGGGCTTTGGTCGGCCGACGTTTGAGCAGGCTTTTGCAAAGATTTGTCGACGGGAGTCGCCTCGCCGGAGCAGCCCGTCGTCGGGACGGTCGACGCGTGAGAGGAGTGCCTTGGTGAGCCGGATTCAGGATTGTTCAGGAAAAGATTGCCTTAAGTCAAAAGATTTTTCTCGCCGAGGAATCGCCGCGAGGGAGGGAGACGGAGCGTTTCCGGTCCTTTTTCGGGGGACGAGAATGACAAAAATAAAGCAAACAATCTTTCAGCATGTTTACTTGGAACGTGACGAAGACAACATTTGTGTCTCTCACAGCCTCTCTCGAAGAGTTCACTTTACTTTTGGATGGATCTATTTTTCTGTAAAAAAGAAAGCGCTTTGTAAAGGTAGTTGCCAGCTTCAGTAGAAAAAAACGGTGCAAACGTGGGCGAGGAAATTAGACGGAAAACTCTCGGAAAGGTTCAGCCTTTGATGTAGCTTCCCTTTAACTGAAGTCGTTGCTCTGTAGACACATGAAGCATGCATTGAGCAGAGAGGCCAGGCGTTTGATTCTGAATGTTATCCAAAAGAGAAAGCCAAGCAAGAAAAGCCAAAGCATGAGTTTGCATATACAGTAGTACTTTCACTCCACTTGGCTGGCAAGTCGACAAACACTACTCGTATGGGCCCTTTCAGATAAGGCCCCGATACCCAGTTCAATGTTTACTAATTTAATCCTTCACACATCGAGTGACGCTCTGCGTGCGCCCATCGGCCGCCCGTGCTTTGCCGGTTGGCAGCTACCTTGGTTTGCTAGTGTGAGCTAAACATGAGTCATGTATATTGGATTGAATATATTTTGAGAGGCAGTGATCGAGTACTGCCTGTTTGTATCTACATGTATGATTTCCACATCAAGTTGTCAATTTACAATATCGAAAGTGTGTTTGGTAAGCGTGTCCACTTTTTATTTTCTATTGTATAAGATTATTTTTCTAACTTTTTCATCCATAGATTTTGTTCTGTGTTTTTATCCGTTTTCTGGATAGTTATAGGGCTGCCGTTCACGTACGTAGTACTACCGTCACTTCACAACTTCCTTTCTTTCTTGTATTTAGCAAAAATAAGGAGCAACACTGTCTTTCTTTCTTTCTTTCTTTCTTTCTTTCTTTCTTTCTTTCTTTCTTTCTTTCTTTCTTTCTTTCTTTCTACGGCTCTCTCGGCCTTTCTGCATTTTCATCAATCGTGTATTTATAACATGTACTGTTTATAGGAGATTTGTATATGGAAAATTTATAAATGTACTCTAACTAATGACAGCTATGATATTGTGAGCGACAAACAGTATGGTGTACTCTCTTACTCCATGAAGTTTAAAAAAAAGCAGCATATTTAACGCGTCATCGACTGCACTGTTTCGCCCTCAAGTGAAATCATAACACGGCACTGCAATTGACCTTTTGAGCATTTGATCACTTTGTTGCCTAATTGACACGTTTTCCTCTCGTGCACGGGCGCGACCATGACAACACGTCCAAAAAGAGGTTTAGAGGCCGTTTCACGCAGCGAGCCGAGTTCAGCTGGGCGGGAAAAAAAGTGGGATTTGGGTGGAAATCATCAGCGGGTCGTTTAAAAATCTCTTTGTGAACATGTGTTGCACTGTCATCCATAACATCAGTGCCTCCTCCTTCCCTCCTCCTGCTCCACTTCAGCCCATCTGACACCAGGAGTCCAACCCGTCACCTTCAGATTGACCCCCGTCGGCCCCCGCTGTGTCAAACACGCGACTAAAGCCGATTATCACCTTTATTTTCAGTTGGTATCATTTTCTAAACCTGTAAAATTTGAGCCTAAGTTGATGCTTTTCCATGTCTGACAAAACATTCCACTTGTTACTTGTTTAATTTGGCTTTTTTACACGTTTTTTTTAGTGAATTTGACTTTTTTTTGTAGAAACTTTTAATACTACTCTTTGGTTGTTGCCGTCTGCTCGCGCCAACTTTAACTCTTTGCATGGTTTGTGAGTCAGCATGCCTGCTTGTCTATGTAACAAAAATGTATTTGCACAATAGAAGAAGAACACTGGAGGACTTAAAAAAAATAAAACCTCCCACGGCAACTCCCACGAGCACCAGACAGGGAGGGCTTCTTCCTCTGTGGTGTGCAAACAATTCAGAAGACTTTGTCCAAATGAGTCCACTGAGAAGCATTTGATATTGTTCTTATTGAATATCGTTTCCAAGACGTGATTTTAACATGACTCAGCACTTAGGACATGTATGGACTGTGCTAAAGAGAAACACGCTCTGCCAAACCTCTGCTACATTCACACCTTACAAAGACTCTCCCAAAGAATGTTCCTCTTTCACAGGTCTTTGAGCGCTAGAGAAGAGACGGACATCGGTTCCATTCAAAGGGCATCGTCGTTTGATTGTCACACCCACCTCGGCCAGTTCTATATATAACCACTGTGGCTCAAGAGCAATTCTCGGTTTACATGTAAATGGATAAAAAGTTATTTTTTGTTTGTCTCTATTGATGAAAAATGTTATCTTTCTTTGGGACCTACGCTTTGGACATTTCATCTCTGACATCATCTATAAAATATATTTCTGAAAAATACAAGAATCTGTGGTTGTGTTTGTTTGTTTGTTTGCTTGTTTTTTTGCATGTCCAGGGGTTAAAAGAAAGGGTCAGGATTGGCACCATTTCAACATTTATTCAGATCAATAACAGCCTGTCTAGACAAAATCAATTCAGTGCATACACACAGCGTCCACAGAGACGGTGTTATCAGCTGTGGAGACATTTAAAGTATGTTATCTCTTCTTCATTCCTCACAGGATGGCAGAATTTAAGATTATCTGTCCGATGAGGCATTTTCTTTCTGCCTCCGTTGCTTCAGTGAGTCGAATACTCAAAGTCCAGGTGGAGATCATCTGGAGGTGAAGTTTTTGCAGGACGTCTCCAAGCTTCTGGACGTGAGGACGGTGAATTAGCTGGCCGGCGCGTGACAGCAGTGATGGCAGGAAGCATGTCCCCACTGAAGACAACACGGGAGGCGTGCAGTCTCAGCTGACTTCACTCTGAGTGGAAAATCTAATTACAAGAACCACTATCACAAGTGTGCATGCTGGCTCGAGTCAAAGTCCAAGCGCCGCTGTCAGGTGACCTCCCCCTCAAATCACAAATTATTTCAGTCTTATCATTAATAAATCTATTTTATTGTGCAGAGGTTGGAATATTTACGCAGCTGGTTTAGTTTCACAAAGTGTCCAAATTGAAGGTTTTTACTTCATTATCACAAAAGACAAAGAGAGTCAGCAAAAAGGAAGCTGGAAACAATTAAAAAGCGGATTTTAAACAGTTAATAGTCCGGTTATATTAGAAATGAGCCTGCGCGTGTTTGGTAAACAGCAGCAGCTCAGCCGGTGCTCGTGTGTCCGCGCACTGCTCCGCTGTCCAATGAGAGGAGGGCACTTCCTTCACCGTGCAAACACTGACCTGATATTTCCTCTCCGCGCACAGCCCTCACCGCCACACCACTGCGATGCAAAGGCTGCAGCATTAGCGACTCATTTTCCCATTTTCACCACCCTCCAGCGGGGAGACGAGTCGGACTTTTTCCTTTTCGCTCCTCTTTCTTTCCTGTTGTTGTTGAGCGAGCCGCGGCGGGGTCTCCGACATGCCGAACATCGTGCTTTTTAGCGGGAGCTCTCACCACGACTTGTCCCAGAAGGTGGCTGATCGGCTGGGACTGGAGCTGGGGAAAGTGATAACGAAGAAATTCAGCAACCAGGAGACATGGCGAGTACATTTTTAGCGCTCATACGACGCTGCTTGTCCTGCTGGCTCCTGACAGCTGCACACTTAAAGCGTGATGCGGGTGTTTTTCATGGTTTAGCTGCTCATGTTGCCCCAGCCTCGGTGCCACATGTGGGTGCGTTAGCTTGAAGCTAACAATAGTTTACTATTCAGCGGGCAGCGCTGTAATGTCCACACGTGACCAACTAGCCACATGTAAACACACCAGGCTAGCAAGCGTATAGCAAGCTAACATCAGTACGTCCTTTATCGGACAGCTTAGCCAGCCCTTCGCTCTTTTCGTTGGGGTTTTCGTCGTTACACCTGGCTGGTTTGTCGCACTTAAAATGAACCAGACTGACAGAACAAGGGAAGTGGTGGAATTACGTAACGTCACATTTCGTGCGCTGCGTATCATGCTAACCACGCTAAAGTTGCCTGTTTCACATGTGAGAGGAGGCTCAAAGTGTTGGGCCAAATTTACTACGTGGTGCGATTGCAAACTGTTCCCCTGAGCCGATTCTGTTAGTCTTAACTATACAGATTAACCCCATGTATGAAGAGAGCTGGCTGCTCGTTAAAAGTGAACTGGAAAGTTGCTAGTTTCAAAGTGAGGACAGATTTCTGCGGGTGGACAGAATTTGACGTAACACCTTAACGCCTTCACCTAGCTAAGCTAGCCGGATATTGTTAGCTAGCTATAGCACTGAAAACCGTGGATGGAAATGAAAATAAGTGTTAGTACACCCGGTCAAACACTGTGTTTTAAGCACTACTATTGTCCAGTTTTACCGAAAAGAAGCATAGTATGTTGGGGAAGATGGTGTCCGGTAATGGATGCTGGCTATCTAACTGTCATTTAACATGGATTTCCGTTAGCTGGCTAACAACCAACGATAACTGGCTCTGAGTTGTTGTAGATAGAGGTATCAAATGTCCAGTGTTGTTTCTAAACTAAGAGAATAACTTGCAGCGCATCTCCAGTTAAATAAGTTATTTTTTTATTTGATTTTATTAATAGGCAGCTCACATTATGCCTGTCCAGCTGGTTATCCCACCAGTGCTTAAATCACATGCAGTTCATTTGTGCTAATTTCCAAAGCTAAGCTGACCATTAGTTGAATCACAGGCGGAGCTAACAGCTAAACTCTTTTAATATTAGCATCACAAAGGACTTTTTCCACCTGTACGGTGTGATTTTCTGCCTGGGCCTTAAACAGACTTAGTGAAGCTCCTGTAGCTTGTGTGAACCCTCTGCAGGATGACCCTTTGGCTTCATGCCCGCCTGTTTCCTTGACTTTGTTGACCTGAACTCATTCAGCATGTATTTGCGTGTATTTGTACGTGCATGTTACTCTCTTCGATTTAAGCCGTGTGCTGCTGTAATGTGTTTCCGCTGGGGTCACTCACTCATGCACACTCTCTATTGTAATGCACTCTGGATAAAAGCATCCACTGCACCGCATGTTGTTTAGTGTAATCTGTCCATTTCATGAGACCTTAAGAGTGATTCCAACACAGCGCTTTCCTCCATTAAACACGCTGGATGCCTGTTAAGGTGTCCTGACCCCTTTATCCCTGTAAGACCCTTTCTGCTGGCGATGTTTCCACCCACAGCTCTGAAATCCCAGGAAAACTCTGATTATCCGCGCTGAGGTTTCTCTCTAGGGAACGCAGCTGTTTGGACGACACAGGTTGCAAAACAAAGATTATTTTCTCATCCTCGCAGACCAACAGGGAGGTGAGAACGGTGCACTAATAACAGCTCTTCTCACAGCTCCGGCACAGGTTTGCCAGGCGACTTGCGGGGGTCAAGGACCGACCACGGGGAGTGGATCTCTGGGAGTGAAATCTCAGCATCAGACATCACGTTTTTTTTTCTGGGATACACGTTGGTGTATCGATTGCTGATGATGCCAGATCTTGCATTTTGAGGCTGAAAGGTGATGCTCGCTGTCACATTAAATCGTGTGATTCGCCTCCTCTGCAGACGGACTCTGGCTCATCTCTGAGTGCTGGCCTCTCTTTAAAAGAAACTTGTGACTGCACAGACGCTCGCCCTTTCCAACTGTTCATGTCCGCGGTCACATGACAGAGGTGGGGGAGGACCTGATCATGTCCCGCTGAGGAATGTTTCACACACACATGCTGCCGGCTCCGGCTTCAGTGTGTGTGACAGTGTGTGTACCTGCTGGCTTAGTGTGTACGAGTTCTTTTCCAAACGTGCTCACATGAGTGAAGGGACGCGGCCTGAACTTGTCTCTGAACATTCAGGGCAGCTGTGTCACGCATAACTTCATACAGAGTCAGCGCTCGGTGCTCATAAACGTATGATTGGAACTTAATGATAAACTGTTTGTCCCTTTAACCTGGAAAGGATTGTTCGTGCTGCTGCATGAGACGGTCAAAGTCTGAAAGTAACTTGTCTCATCAGCCTGAAATGTTTGACTCCTAAAGCTGCCGTGTTTCCCTTCTGTCGTCCAAACAGTGTGGAAATCGGGGAGAGCGTGCGCGGTGAGGATGTGTACATCGTGCAGAGCGGCTGCGGCGAAATAAATGACAACCTGATGGAGCTGCTAATCATGATCAACGCCTGCAAGATCGCCTCCTCGTCCCGCGTCACCGCCGTCATCCCCTGCTTCCCCTACGCCCGGCAGGACAAGAAGGACAAGGTAGACGCACACAGACCATCACTCATGAACCCAGTGGTTTAATAGTCAAACTGTCCCGTCCCATTACATCTGCACCTCCGGTACCTCTGTATAAAGACACTGCAACAACACGTTCGACATAGACTGAAGTCAGCCACGCCTCCTCCAGCTATGACCTGTTATTGTGGTGAATAAATCAGGAAGTGATTATTACAGCATGTTGTCTCATAAGTATTTCATTTAATGCAGAACCAGAGCTGTGGAAACCCCGTGGAGCCTTTCTCTGCACTTTAGAAATAATAGAAAATCTCCTCTAAATCTCCTTTAACTGCATAAGTCGACTCATGTATTTGAAGTTTATACACTGGGAAGACCTGCTAAGTGTTTCTCCTGCAGCACAGCAGGTTTGCATCTGAACTAACACTGCTGTAATAAATTAATGTTAAAATAAAAAATAAAAACAGTTGTCACAGTGGAGGAGTTTGAGCCGTTCGTTGCTCTCAGAAGAATCAGAAAGTGGCTCATCAGACTTTGCAGCAGGCTGAGAAACTGGTTCACGCAGCATGCTTATCTTGTAAATCATTATCTTGTGTTGCCTCAGTTGTTGATGTCGCTGCAGCAGCAAATCAGCTCCTCTATGAAGCAACACACGCAGCAGGTATTCAGGCTGCCTTTAAAGTCACATGTGAGGGTCAAAGCTCTGCACACACTCGTCCACGTCTGACAGAAGATGTGCCGTCTGCAGACTTCCTGCAGGACTGTGTATTTGGAAATGCAAAGCACATTTAAGCCCACTTAAACACACAAAGTGGGGTTTCTGTGTGAAAAATGAGGCTGAAACTGCTCTCAGGTCCCGCCAGCTCCCTGTGAGCGAGCAGCACTGCGTAACGTGTTTCAAATGGATCACTAATCAGTCCACACTCGCCGTTTCCTGCGAGCTCGCACGCAGCTCGACCGCCGTCTCCAGGTAGTCGAGTGTTTTGTCAACAAGCCCTGCTGCTCGTGTCGGACGTGCACACGCGGTTAGCTGTTCTTGAGTGAACGAGCCCGTGGCTGCAGGAAGGTCGTGATTTTTAAAGTGACCATAATGAAAAGGTCGCAGCTGCACGGCCTGACGACAGAGGCTGGCTTCAAACATGCCAACTCTGAAATGCAGCACAAGCTCACCTGTAATGATTTTGACTTACCTCAAGCGACTGTGTCTTGATGCTTGTCCCAGAGTCGAGCACCCATATCAGCCAAGCTGGTGGCGAACATGCTGTCTGTGGCAGGTGCCGACCACATCATCACCATGGACCTCCATGCCTCACAGATCCAGGTCAGTACGCAGGGTTTTGCAGCAAAGCGGTGTGATTTCAGTGTTAGCCCTGTTTTTGTGTGTAGCTAAATGTAGCAGATAAACGCCCACTGAGCAGCTTGACATCCTGTTTGAGCTAACATGCTAACAGAGTAAAGACATTCAGACCCAGACCGTGTCCCTGTGAGTCCCCATCTTCACAGACAGCCAGAACAGGCTGTTTGAGCTGCCAGCGTCGCTTAGCGTAGCGTAGCTTAGCTTAGCGTAGCTTCAACAGATGCACCGATGGACAGTGCTACGACTCGCTGAGTGACAGTTGATGTAGTACAGTTAGTATTTCTCTCCGGTGGCTCTGTCTGCGTCCAGTGATGACAGCTGATCTCTGTATTTATGTGTGTGTGTTTCTTTTCTGACTTTTGTTGAAACCTGAAATTTAGTCCATTAGCTGCTGTCGTTGTTCATTGAATCCTTTTTGTCTTTTTTTAAGGGCTTTTTCGACATTGCTGTAGACAACCTTTACGCAGAGCCTGCTGTCCTGCAGTGGATCAGAGAAAACATCCCAGAGTGGAAAAACTGTATCATCGTGTCTCCAGATGCCGGCGGAGCCAAACGGTACCACTGCAGGGACCTCGCTGATGTGCACAAACGTCTTTGGATGATGTTTTATTTGCAGGTTTCACATCGATAGGGTTACAGTAAAAGCTGGACGAAAAGTCAGAGGTTTGGTCAGTGTCTAACGTGTCTGTCTTCCCGTTCTCCGTCCAGCGTGACGTCCATCGCAGACCGTCTGAACGTGGACTTCGCCCTCATCCACAAAGAGAGGAAGAAGGCCAACGAAGTAGACCGCATGGTGCTGGTGGGCGACGTCAAGGACCGCGTGGCCATCCTGGTGGACGACATGGCCGACACGTGTGGCACCATCTGCCACGCTGCCGACAAGTCAGTGTTCTTCGAGTCATTGTCTGTGAGAGGATCGTAGAAATTAAGCTCTCATCTGAACTGAGATGTGTCAGACTTCTGCATGTCGACGTTGACCTGATGCTTTAATGAGATACTGCAGCACCTGTGATCTGCTGAAGACGTCGCTGAGACACGTAGAAAGAATTCTGCGTTGACAGTTGTTGCCTCTGCTTTCAGGCTGATTGACGCCGGCGCCGTAAAGGTCTACGCCATCCTCACACACGGCATTTTCTCCGGTCCGGCCATCTCTCGCATCAACAGCGCCCCGTTTGAGGCCGTGGTGGTGACCAACACCATCCCACAGGAGGAGAAGATGAAGGCGTGCCCGAAAATACAGGTGGGCGACACACTGCGTCACTGGTCATCTGAGGGGAGCTAGCTGGAGCTAGCCCGTAGTTGTAGAGGTGATCGAGCCGACAGCTCACGCAGTGTTTGGATGCTCCTTAATACGACAGAAAAACACCAGATTTCTAACATTTAGCATGTCAGATTCAGGACTTTCTCACAACCTTTTCACTACAAATGTAATAACGAGAGCAGAGAGAGGAAGAGGTTCAGCTTCGTCAGTTCTCTCTTTATGGTTTCGTTAAAAGTTACAGCAGTTCACGGACCTGAGTTCAGATTTGTGACACATTTGTTCTCAGTTCCCAAACAGCCGCGCTCGTTTAGGTCTGGTGTTAACGTGTGATCTGGATCTGGACCTGATCACTCATCCGGGCTGGTAAACACGGCGAGTCACACTTCCTGCAAGGGAAGCGGCGTCGTGTGTTGTAGCTTTTGCAGAGCATGTTTAAGCTCGCAGGAAGTCAGATGGCCTTTTCTCAGAGCGGCAGAGGAGGGGTTCCTCCTCCAGGCGGGGGGTCATGCAGGTTTCAGGTGTGCACGATAGAAATAAGAAAAGTGGTTTTATTGGTTTGACATGTCACGTTTCCTCCAGGTCATTGACATCTCCATGATCCTGGCGGAGGCGATCAGGAGAACCCACAACGGCGAGTCCGTGTCCTACCTCTTCAGCCACGTGCCCTTGTAAAGCAGACAGAGGGCGACCCCTGCGACCCCCCACCCCACCCCACCCCACCCCTGGCCCTCTCCTCGCCGCCGTCAGGCTGTACACCTCCAGAAAGGCTCCACAAGGCCTGATGGTTTTTGGCCGACCCCTTGTGACTGTTTAAGGTCACGCCCACACATCGTCCTCGACCTTTTCACCGAGGAGACAAAGACAAAGTGTCCCCTCCATCTCTGAAGACCAAGTTTGTATTTATGAGCATTTCTCTCGTTCTGTTTACTCTTTTCTCTTGTTTCCCGCTCGCCGACCTCGAGCAGCCAAGGCCGGCCTCCACTTCATGCAGAGGGTCCGTTCTGTAACACGATGTTTTATTTGTACCACGTATTGATCCCACTTTAAACGAGGCATTCCACTGTGTCATGAAACATTTTGGCCCTTAGCAATAAAAATGTGAAAAGCGACGCCGTTGCCCCCTCAAGTGTTTGCCTTAACAGCTGCTGAAAGCATTGAAATAGCAGAGCCTAACCCTTAAGCTAATGCTGTGTTGCTTGAGATAGTTTTTGCGTAGCGCCATCATCAGGCGGCAGGCGGCGCTTTCAAAGTTGCACCATGAGCGGAGAATGTGTGGATGTGACCGCAGACACGAGCAGCATCAGTGCTAGGAAGCATAGCGACGACCTTCCCGACTGTCTGACGGGTCTGTTGAGGATCGAGTGTGAGGTTAGAGGGCGCTGAGCCCATGTTCCAAAAGGTCACGAAAACAGACTGAGCCCAAAGCTTGAACACAGTGTCAGGACTTCACCGTAATCACAGCTGTGACGGTCACTTTAGCTGCTCTGAGGCAGGTCTCGCCGTCTGCCTGTCGGTGGATTTAAAAAAGTAAAAATGAAAAAAAAGTTGGACTGATGCGATTTAATTTTTTTTATTATATGTAACACTTCAAGCTGTTTCTTTGACAATAAAGCTTTGACAATGGCTTACAGAGGCTCCGGCTCGTCTGTGCTCCTCACCTCTTCCTGCAACTCAATAAGGAAACATCACTAATAAATTTAGAATCACTTCACTTCTGCTTTACACTCAGTTCCCGGTTTCAAATTTTCCATTAAGCTCATAAAACAGGAGTGTTGGTGTGGCCTCTGAACCTCTCACGTGGTTTCATTTGAATAGCTGTTCGAGGCTCAAAGAGTCTGAATAAATCCTGCATTCATGAATCAGCAGTGTGACTCATCTGAGGTCAAAGGTCACAGTCAGCTACGCCACACCCAAGCCAGCAGGGATTCAGCGTTTTGCACTTAAAGGCAAATGATGGTGAATTCCAACTGTGTAATAATAATAATAATAAGTCCTCAGTAGTTGGACAAATCATCTTGAATGTGAATCTGAACACGTGACAGTAGAAAGTTCATGTGCTGAGACGTTGAGGTGGTGAACCTTAAACGGCCGCCAGGGGGCGACATTTCCACACGAATGAGCATCCACAGCGGGTCGCAGTCATGAGCGATAATGAGCCGTCGAGGTGACATGTCTGACATGAAACGCAGCTGAATAAACGTGTCTTTTCACCAAACAGTTATTTCTGTGGGCAGACGTGCAGGAAGGCCACGCTGACGTCATCCCGATCAGAGAGACGTCGCTCTCAGCTCCGCGTGGCCTCCCTGCCGCGCGCACATAAACACTTTGATTTCCATGTTTCACTGTGGCGCTGATGGCTGATATGAGGCTCCTCTCAGGGCTTTGGTCTCAGATTGAGGATGGAGGTTTGTGTCTCTCCAGCAGGGGGATACGCAGGATGGGAGCTGGTGATGTCATGTCATTAGCATATTTCTGACTATAACTAATGCTTGCGCAAAGAAGCGCCACTACTGCTGCAACGCACTGACCAGAGATCTTCCAGCCGCCAGCCGACTCTTCGGTAAGACCCCATTCAACTCAGAATTTCTGCTGTTTGAGCTTCATCATCTGCAGCTAGAAGAAACTGAGCTTAATGTGAGGAGTGTGCGGGGAAAATGTGCCAAATAGAAAAGAGGCGCAAAAGATGAGATGACGCTGTTTTTAGGCGAAAGTAGTCTGTTTTTGCATTTTAATAACTCAGATCAGGGTGTGATATGACAGCAGGGCAGGTTTCTGTGCTATGTCTTTGTCTTCAGCGCACACATTCACGCATGTGAGTCCGCTTCCTTTGTTGGCGTCTGCGGGCGAGCTGCATGCGCCCGGTCGCGATGAGAAAATGATGCTTGAACGCGTCTACGGCGCGTTTTCGGGCTGCGAACACGCCCGCTGGGTATGTGAGCGTATTCTGACATTGTGGAGGTGAACGTGGATTCGGAGAGCAAGAGGAAGGTGCACAATGCCGATCTGGGCGGTGGTTCCTTCAGATTGCACCCCAAGGGGAGAAGTACGTGACCAGTGAATTAGCGGATGTTGCACAGCGTCTGCGTGGGAAGCCCCTGCGTGGACCTCAGTATTTTCCCTTTAGAATAAACAATTTTTATTCTTATTCCTTTTTTAAGAGCATTTACACACAAGCATGCGCGCTTTCTCCTTTTTTCCACATTTTTCCTCCGGCTCTGCCCAGCATGGGAACTCCTTTTGTTATGTAAATGCCCTGAACGCCTCGGACTGGCTTCATTGTCTGGAGCAGCCGTCCCCTGTGTGCAGCATCCCGGGCTGTGTGTTGGATAACGGGATGGATGGCAGTCAAATCACGCTGGGCAGAGCCGCGGGCGAACAAAAGAAGGCGGACCCGGCCACGCGCATTACAGGGCGAAGCAGTCTGCGGTTGCGCATGTAGTTAAAACTGAACAGCCGATTTTTGGCCACTGAGATTTAGGCAACGCCCTTCGCCTGACCACGTGCTCTGGTGATTTATGCCTTTTTTTTTAAAAAGAATATAATAAAATCATGTGTACATTAGATCTATGTATTTCCTGCAGAGGCTTATAGGTGCCAAACACCTGTCCTTTATCCTTTTCGCTGGAACTAAACTGTCTTCTTCCTCTCCGATCCTCCAGATCTGCAACAATGAGCGACAAGCCCGACATTTCAGAGGTGACCAGCTTCGACAAGTCCAAGCTGAAGAAGACAGAGACGCAGGAGAAGAATCCCCTGCCCACAAAAGAAAGTAAGGCTCCAAGTCCTCCTGCTTTGACTGTGCTGCATTCACTGCCCAGCTCCTGAGTGGGAATCTCACCTCTCCTCCTCTCTTCCCCCCGCAGCCATCGAACAGGAGAAGGCGGTCACGTCGTGAAGCTCCTTCCTCCCGTCATGCACTGTACACCCTCCCCCCTCCTCCCGCATTGCCTTGTTTTCAGTCACTTCTTTTAGCTGTATAACCTTGTAACCGAAAATATGAAACGACAACAATAACCAAGCTGCACAGCCTGCGGACGGATGACGCCTTCGCCAGGGCGGCCGGCCCCCGTCCCCTCAACAAGCGCCACCTTAACCACCTTCATGCTCGTCGTTCTGTCAGGGGGGATGAATCTGTCTGAGGTGGGGGGGCAGGGGGGTGCTGCAGAAGGTGCACGTCTCTTCTTCGACCTTTAACCACCAACATCTGTGTGCAGCAGCGACGGGACGAGGGCGTGGCCCGCGTCCCAGGAAGCTCATCATCGCCTCGCCACCGACACCCAACTTCCTGTGTGGCTGCTTTTGCGCCAAAGCTGAGGCGTCAAGCTTTTTTTTATTGTTTATTTTTCGTCTTCTAATTTTCGGAAATGCACAACTTTGTTTGTATGCTGGCCAAAATGTAAATGCCCCAAAAATTGATACTGTTGTCTGTCACATTGTTTTTTCTTTTGTATGTACACAAAGATAAAAAAGTGTAACGGATTCCATCCAGATGTGGGAGATGCTCAAATGGACCTTATTTACGGTTAATTGTAACGAGTGATTCGGGATAGCTTTTGTGTCGCAATCTGTCTTTGAATGATCTCCAATGAGGAAAAGAAAAAAAAAATCTGGTAATCGATTCCATGTGTTCGCTCTCGACCGTAGATCAAAAATTCTTTGGATTTCCAGCAGTCATGTCACTCTGCCACAAACCATTACGAGAAATGGAAAACCGTGAAATGTTGTAATAAAAAAGAATTTGTTACTAAAGAACTGCTGCGGCTGCTTCTTCAGACACACCTTCATCACCCACACTGCTGCACCTTCATCACAGTCTTCAGATCTACACACACTCGTAAACGTTTCCTGAACATTGGTCTTATTCTAACCCACTTCTCACACTCTCGCACTCTCAGATGCCAAACAATCCTTTAGCGTTACTTAAGGGATGAGGCTGTGCACTGTTGAAAGGCTTAAACTTCTCCAGCGAGGCCTGCAGGGATTTGCCAGCACAGGAGATGAAGTTTGTATCCGTGTGTGTGTGCGTGTGTGTGCGTGTGTGTGTGGAGTGGCAGGGAAAGGAAAGCAGCTCGTTAGACCACCTGTGACGAAGGTGTTTCCTTCTAGAGGTTATGGTCAGTGATTATTGCAGAGGAACTCGAGCCCTGCAGCAGAATAGTCCTGCAATCCAGGAAGTAGACCCTGCCGACTGAGGAGCGAGGATCATTGCTCAACACAGCTGAAGGCAGTGAGGATTTTTTAATGCAATGTGAATGCATGATACTGGAGGAGTGTGTGTGTGTGTGTGTGTGTGTGTGTGTGTGTGTGGTACCCTGTTCTGTTCCATCTTTTATCTGCCCTGATGCGTTGGTGAGCGCTGTCTTATGTGCCCTGACCCAGAGTACAGGGTGTCGCCTCAGCGGGAGATTTACTCAGCCGTTCGTCCTAAACTGCCTTGGTCCTAAATTAGCCACCGCCTACAAAGCCTTAATGTCATTAGCATGACATCGCTGACATTTCCTGTAAACGGCATGCGTTGCAGTAGGTGCTGTATGTGATGGTGCCTGCTTTTGTTTGATTGACTGGACGGAGCTTTGAGGGAGGAAACCCCTCTCAGGAGTGTCATCGCATAAATCGACATTTCTAAGCCAGTCAGGTGCACCTGTGTTCCAGTGTTTAGCCCGTGTCTTGGAGGTGGATGAACACCGTGTTTACGGAGCAGAGACAAAGCATTATCTTCTCTGCTGTTTCCTCCCAGGCCGATGGGAAGATTGATCGCAGGCCACGTAATAGTCCCCAAATCTCGCGTTAGTGTAAGTGGATTGATGTTAAGTCAGTTGCTCTTAATAAGGCATTAATCTGCGTGGAGGAGGAGGAGGAGGAGGGGTGGATGTGCAGGTTAGTGGGTTAGCGCAGGAGGACTAGGCCAAAGCCTCGCAGGTCCTCGCTCAGATGGGATTAACACCCCCCGTCTCCCGTTTCTCCCCCTGCCTCCCCTCTGCACGGCTCCACGCAGGCCTCCGTCAGGGCTCCCTGAGAAAGTGATGGAGGATTTAAGGTGGAGCAGCAGATGGGGTGGAGTCGCTGCGGAGGGAGGGGTGGCGGTGGGCTCAGATGTGTCAGCAGCAAGCCTGTTGAAGTCCCATGGGTGTCCTGCCTGGTAACCCATGGCAACAGCTGCTGCTGAGTCACTTCCTGGTGCCGGCCGTCAGATGCTTGTTATCCTCACGGAGCCTGTTTCTCCGCCAGGCGCTCGTCATTAAACCTGTCCCGGTGCTGTGCTTGGGATTCTCAGGAGATTATGAACTCAGCACATTCTGCTCTGTTGTCTGTGTTTAGACAAATTTGACCATCTGTCTCCTGCAGCCTTTTGTCCCCACTGAAGACATGTCTTTGAGACCGGCCGTATGATCAGATGCTTGCTGAGTGCACAGGTGCCGCTGCTGAAGAGCCGTTGGCAGGCTGCAGCACTGTGGGGTTGTGTTGCCTCTGCCTGTCGTAAACGATGAACTCGATGTTTGCGGCCATGTTAGCGCCGCGGGTTCATGGGTGGAAATGCGAGTCAGTTCAGAGCACCAAGTGACGGTGCAACAAAGTCAACAGGGGAGGCGTGGATGGATGCAAAAGACACATCGATAAGCTAATATTAGCAGTACTAGTACTTTGCATTCAGTGTTAAGTAGCAACGCTTAGCATGCTCACATACTGTGCTAAGCTAAGACGATAAACTTGGTCAACATCACACCTGCTGAACATCAGCATGTTAACGTTCACCTCGCAGCGCCGCCGGCGTGGCCGCAGCCTCGCTCAGATGGCCGCCTCCATTGTTGGAGAGCAGAGAAAACAGCCACATATCAGCGTGGCTCATTCTCCGAGCGTTCTGCTCTTATCGGTGTTACATGTGATCTGCAGGTACCGGCTGGTTTTCCACAGAGTCCATTATGTTTCTGTCACTCGCTGGCAGAGACAAACACAGCCTCTGCTGTGGATTTCCATGGCAACAACCCGCCCAGGGGCTGCATTTGCTCTTGCCAGTGAAGCGGGATGAGCGCGCCATTGACGGCGCGTTCACACCTGACCGCTAGCTTTCAGACATGTCCGCCGTTTGTTTGGCTGCAGAGGTACAAACAGAGAGACCAAACAGGAAGACGGTGTTTTAGGCTGCAAGCTTGTGTCATTATTATGGCTTCCTGTCCAGATCATGTCTCTCAAGACTGTCTGTGGTGTCAGTGTCTGCAGATCAACGTCGAGACATATGAGGGGAGGTTCAGCCTGCAGATACGCAGCACGTGTTTCCTCTGTGCTGTCGGGTTAGAGGTCATCAGATACAAATACTCACCACTGGAGCTTTTTGACGACATACGGCAATGATGAGCGTTGTGGGGTAATGGCAGCCATGTTTGGAGGGCCGAGGGTGCATGAACTCACAGGATGTGACTTCAGAGTGTGATTCAGTGCAGAGCTCAGGGATGAAACTGGACCATCAGCAAAGGAGCGATTCTTTAGGTGGATTCTGTGATGTTTTCCTACATGCACAATCCAGCAAGTGCAGCATGGAAGCTCCGGAGGGACAGAATTGGTCATGTGATCACATATTTTTTACATGCCAGCATTGTCCGGTGAAAACCACGTATCTCCAGGACGTCAGTGTTTCACAGACTGAGACAAACAGGCCTGTTTTCAGCTGTGGGACAGAAAATGTGTTTTTTAAAAGCAGAATCCTTCAAAATCACCAGGTGTGGAGTTTTTTCACTGGACTGCTGCAGTGCTCCACGTTAACGCATTATCTCTGTCTGTGAGCCCTGAAAGATGTTTCCTTTCTGTGACGTTTCCTGATGTTTCACTTTTGACAGACGGGGATTTCCTTGAGTTCTGGTGGCGACGCATTTACAGCCTAATATGAAACCCTGAAATAACACCATGAAACAAAACAGATACGTGTGTTAGTGTGTGGATCGCAGAGAGTTCACTGGGAAACTGCCTTTTTAGTTCCTAACACTGGTCCTGAACTCACACACTATCTACATACACTAAAATGCTTTCATGCAGTGAATCAGACCTCAGAAGTGTTTCACCAGCACCGTCCCCTTTGTGCAGTGTGTTTACAGATAAGTGCAGTTCCCCGTCCGGAGTTAGCAGGGAAGCAGGAACTAACTTTTTATAGCACTTTTCTGAACAAAGACACAAAGTTCACACACATGAGCCAACGCTTCACTGTAAGGAGGGCATGCAGACATGCAGTGTAGGCTACAGGAAGCACAGGAAGAGCCCAAAACCTCCACCTGTCATGTCTCTCATGTTGCTTAAATTCTAATTACAACAGATCCTTAGATTGGTAAAAGTCCGTTAACTGTTGAATAACTGCTAATTACACAATCAAAGTGATGCATAAAAGCACAGCCGGAGCGGGCGTGGTCCTACAGTACAGACGCTTCTTCTGCAGCAAGCCGAGCTGCCTGTCTGCAGCCTGGGTTGATTAGCCCCGACATGCTCTATTAGGCCCCGATCGATGGTGTCTAAATGGTGTTGACGTTGACCATTGCTTGTAAATGCATTAGGCTGAGCGTTGCACAGAATCGATGCAGCACATCACAGCGCGTCAGCTCCACTCATTGTGACCTGATGAGGTGGTCCTGCAAACATCCCCTCTGAGGTGACGGCCGAGAGTGAGCGCAGCTGAACGTGCAGCTGCGCATGCGATCCCACCAGCGGATGCATGCGCAGCTGGCCTCTGTGCATGTGTGAGTGTCCTCGGTGCATGCGTGAGGCGCAAACATGGAGGAGCTCTCAGCGGCTGCTCTCCTCAGGGTTTACTCAGTGCGACAGCCTTGACATTTCCCCGGAGCAGAGAGGCTGTGACTGCCACGCTGCAGACCAGACGCCTCCTCCTTCGCTCTCTGCGTCTCCTCTTCCTCCTCACAAAAGATGATATTGCTGCCGCAGACACCTTCTGGTTTCTCTTTTCCTAAACACTACAGGGAAAATTTCCACTTTACTGTTACTATTTTTTCAGTAGAACCCCTTGATAGCAACAAATGTGGAGCTTGCAGATCAATTTTTCATAAGCTGGAAGATCTCCAGTCTCTTTAGAAATGCATGTGGGATGTTGGATTTTTTTGATTATTTTAAAAATGCAAAAGCAGCAGAAAAGCATATCTAAAAATAAATAAATAAAAATCAATGAATCCCTCCAAAAAAGATTTCCTGAACCTTGAAAATAATTTTAGCTCCAGCATGCTAACGTTTCATGTCCATGATTCAGATAAAGAGCTTAATGTCTGGCTTCTCACTTGAGTTTAACCACTGTGATGTAAAACCATGAACTGTAACCAGAAATCAGAAAACCTTGATTCAAAAAAACTTTATTTTGTGTCAAAACAGAAACTAAAAATGTTTCTGCCTCATCAAAATGTCAGGAGTGTCTGAGAAGAGCGTGTGGCGCCCTGAGACTCCCCAAAGCCGAGCTGCTCGCTGGAAGAATGTTGATCATGAGCGTTAATTACCTCTGCAGTCCCAGCAGAGAGCTGCTTAATTACTGCCCCCTTGTTAATACAGGCTCAGTCATTTCATGTCCTGATTTGAGTTTTATCGCTCGGCATGAGGCCGACATGCAGCTGAAGTTTGGAACTAGCTTTCAACCAGAAATCCAAGCTTCAGTGTTGGCAAAGATCCTCCCTGCTAACCCTCCCTACCAGCTCCTGGTGTTTTTGTAACATCACGTGACCTCTGACCTCTGTCTCCCTCAGAGTTTGGGCTCACAGGGTGCGGTCAGCGTGAATCAGTCTGAACGACGTGTCGTTCGACCACGTCTGAAGGCTGCAGCCGCAGCCGCACCTGAATGTCCGTGCAGATGTTTCCACGTGTCTTTGTCGGACCGTAGCTGCAGTCATGAGGACGGGGTGAGCACACACACTGCAGGTGCTGCAGCCTCGCACGCCGCTTCGGCTCGGCTGCATGCGCCTGAAGCTGCTGCTTCTCCTGCTGTAAAGGAGAGAAGTTTCTGGCCTTTTGCCTCTTGCTGCTGCTTATAAATGAATAGTGATGAATGGTGTCTCTCGGTGGAGGTGCCAGCATCAGTCAGTTTATGTCTGTGTTATCAGGGCGGGGTTTCACTGATAATTTTATCTGTCTGTCTGTGTTTGTGTAGTTGGTGATTACCCAACAGTACCTCTCTGTTCTGCTGTGCACATGGCCTAAAGGAGGGGTTATTATTAAAAACATGGAAATCACAGTAGACTGTGCTTTTGCCTATTTATAAGCTCATTATCTATATTTTGAGGCCCTGAGGGTCAGCGCATGCTTGTCCTGCTTAAGCCTGCTGCTCCTCATCTCACTTTCTCCTCAGGGCTTCAATAAAGTCTCCTCACAGTGTTACATCATATAGTTATATGACATGAGGCTCACAGGGTTGCTCAAACACTGTTGCTCAAAGGCTTCATTGTGCAACACCTCATTGGGTTCTGCAATGCACCCAGGATGCCATCACCGTGTTCTTTAATCAGTCATATGTTAAGTGCTGTGAGTTGCACGGACTCCAGAGCTCGCGGGAATTTAGTATAGTTGCATTAAATACGTTTTAACGCAGGCATCTGATACTCACAGCCCTGATTGAATCTCAGGAGTTCAAACACCACACCCATAATCCACTTAACCTCATATCTCACACTTGTTTGACATTGTGTTTATTTTTTATTTCCCGTTGGCGAGGTCAGTCCAGTGGCGATAACGCCTGCTGGCATGGCAGTGAGTCCCACTGAGCCAAGGTCAGCTGGAAGCTGTGTCAACAGCACAAAGCAGCACACTTACAGTGGAAGGTAGGACAACAAGGAAGCTGGAGCCCCGCCATGGGCCGAGGCTGGGAGCATGCACCAATCAAACACCTGAGACTGTGGTGCTTTCTGACCACAGTTTTCAACACTTCCCAGAATCTGGAGAATCTGCTGTTTGCTTTGTTATCCAGAAGCCATTCAAACAAAGGATGCAAAGAAACACCAAAACTGACGTGTTTTAACCCGCAAAACAGCTAATCTGCCTCTTAAATCCTAGACTGAGTTTCAGAACGCTACGCTAAGCTAACCACATAACAAATAAGACACATAACTTCCCACAACAAAACCACAAATGTTTGTTTTTGTACGTGTTCTCTCACCTGACTCTCAGCAAGAAAGCAAAGAAGTGAATTCACCTGAGAGTTAATCTCTGCTTTAGCACAAGAACGGCTCTTTGTTGAGTGAAGGCAGCCATGATTACAGATATTCGGGTTCCCTAATGCACTGAGATGTGACGTATGTGAGCCGAACGCATCATGAACAGCCCGCTGTGTATGTGTGGTCTGCTGTGTTTAGAGTGAAATACACGATTCTGCTGCACACACACACACACACACACACACACACACACACACACACACACACACACACACACACACACACACACACACACACACACACACACCTGCGTGAACGCCCACAGACCCAAACACACTCCCTCGTGAATGCCAAGAGATTTTAAAAGGCAGAATTGGCTGATTTTCCCCTCGTTAGCGGAAAGTTCTGCCTCATCCTGAGATTTATTGAAGTGTTCACATCTGAGAGCGTGACGCTGGGGGTGTGTGCATAGAAAAGCAATGATGTCATGGATCTCAAGGCTCGTTCTGCTGTTGGATGATCATGAAGGAAATGTGTTTTTAGCAGTTTTTTCTGCACAGTGTTATTATTAGGAATGATGTAAAAACCAGACACAGCTGGTGGCGTTGCACAGACATTATCACCATATAACAGCTTAGAGGACGGAGACGAGGAAGAAGATGAGAGAAAACCTAAAACCTTGATGTTTCCTTTAAGCTCATCAGGTTTACCCTCTCTCTGTCAAACAATAGCAGAGCTGAAACTCCTGCTTCGTAATTTGTTGAGCTCGAGCTCGTCTTTGCTGTCAACCATCCAGAACAGCCAAGGACAGCGACGCAGATGTGCCAGTCTCTCCAGGCATCCCGAGAATGCCGAACCACATGTTGTTTTGTCTAAAGGAAGCAAATTTCTGATTGAGATCACTCTTACAGGCAAAACACAAATGTTATTGCAATGGAAAGGGATGTTGAACATAACCCACAGTCATCCTAAATGGATGAAGATATTATTAGATCGCTTTTTGAAACATCAGAGAGTTTTAAAAAGTAGTTTTTGTTCCTCTTTAGAAGGAGGTTCCAGGTGTGCCTGATGGGAAAAACTATGATAGGAGTGTAAGTATTATATCAACAGATCTGTGCCTAACGAGCTCAACCTGCAGCTCCACTGTTTGTGTTCGAGCTGTTTGCTTTGAGAAAGGACTTGAATCTCTCAGAGCTCCTGGATCACGGAGCCTGACCTTTGACCCCGCTGTGGTTGGCAGCGAGGGAATCCAATTTCCCCAGCAGGGATCAACTGACTATGAGATTTATTATCATCGCAGCAGGCTGCGAAATTGATTTTTGAGTCAATTTCTTGAGTCTCAGCAACCAAAACCGCCCTTAATGTGCTCCGTGATTCGTCAGATGCAGTCTTTGTCCAGTTTGATGCTGCCAAAGGTCACGAGTTGAACCCAAACCCGCAAGTAAATTCTTCTTTTCTTGTCTTTTTCCAGGCCAGAATCCTCGGGGGGGGGGGGTTACCCCACGTGGAGGCATGAGCCCTGATCGCCGCCAAGATCTGCTCAGCCTCCTGAATATCCCAGCATGCCTTTCCAGCGCTGTTTTTTTGAAATGAATAAGGCCTTTTGTGAGTCCAAAAAGGGAAGTCTGGCTGCACTTAACTTCCTCTCACACTGTATCAGCAGTGAGTTTCTATGACATTTCAAACCGCTTCCAAAAAAGAGCCTCGCCTCCATTTTTAAAATGTCGCAGGATGTGAAGTCTTCACGGCTCAGCAGCGAGGAAAGGGGTGACTTGATAAGGAGGAGGAAGTTGTGCATCGACATGATTCATGTTGTCAAAGTTTTGCTCATATATTCCTTTGGTGCCGCTCAGCTGTCGCTTCATGACCGCAGTGACTGAAGTCACGAGACAACACCTTCATCAGAGGTCACGTTCATGCATTTCCACCAGCGCACGGCCATCAGCGGCTGTTGTTCTGTCCCCGCCATGCCTGGCTTAAGTCAGAGTGGTCTGTACGCTGTCTCCATGGCAAGAGACATGCAAGCTCGCCATGGACACGCGGGCCAAATGATGTGCAGCCTGTTTGATACTCGCTGCTAAAGGATAAATGTGTCGCCTAACGCGCTCATCCGGAGGCCTGTGGGGAAACCAGCAACAGCAAGACGCTCTCTGTTCACTCTGCGTGCAACATGTGCAGCCTGCTGTTTGTTACGCCGTCACTGCAGTCTGACCTAGCCCCAAATTATTGTAGCGTTGGACGTTCAGCGCTGTGCGTGCCATGCTGCATGTTTAAGATGAGCTATTCAGCGATTCATCAATAGATAACTGTTGACTGTAGATGACTGCTGTGGACTGCAGACACCAATTATTGCTGCACTTATGAGGCAAAAATAGTTCTCAGACTCACTGATAGTGTGAGCAATCCAGGTCAACACCCAATCAATAAAGATAACGAGACCTGATTTACTTAGCATGTGCATAGTAATCTCAATTCTAAAAGTACAGTCAGTATCTGTTGTTGAGGCGGTTTATCTGAGGGGATTAAACGAGTATGTGAGCCAGCAGATTAATGGTGTTGTTGATATGTCTTAAAATTTGCAGCATAAGAAGAAATCATAACAGGCTTCTGTTTCTAATTCTGGAAGAGTTTCGTGTAAAGAAAGCAGCTCTCAAGGCCTCTGCAGATTCTGTCCTTCAAAGAAACCCGCTGGACTAATTCTGTCGCTGCCCCTGAACCAGGAAGTCAAGGAGCTGATTGCTCTTCCTGTTTTTAGGTGCGAGGTTCAGTCGCGCTCTGTTCTGCCAAGTTTCCCCCCTCTGAGTCTCAAAGGTGAAACCAGCTCGTTACGAGGTCTGGATTAATGAATTATGGTGGTTTGTGGGCAGAGCATTTGTTTGTGGTGGTAGATCGTTCCCATGAAAACAAGCCAGAGAGACAAAGTGTGAAGAGGTTACACACGACTGAAGACAAAGAACCAGTGAGAGAGGAGGGAGACCTAATGAGGGTCCGTGTGGCTGCACACCGACGCTGATATTTTAAGCACACATGCTAACGCTGTTCTGCTTGTGCTGTAAATCAGCAGATCGTTTCCCAAAACGCTCGCTGTAAAGATTTGAGCCGTTGCTGGGTGAATAGAATCCCAGATGCCTGAGTGCCCCTCCGTCTTTGCAGGGGGAAACAGCCGGTCCCTGTGTCTTTTTGTCCGTTGAGGCCCCTTCCCAACATAAAGGCTTTAGTCAGACGTGTGCCTACATCCCCGCGCCCCCCACCTCCACCGTCCCAATCCAAGTTGGACTGGACTTCTGCCCAGATGAGCACCAACTCGCCCTCTTTGTCTGCAGATCTGGCACATGACCTGTTCTGGCAACTGGCGTCGTGGGCTGAGCTCCAAATGCCACCCACGCCCCTATTGTTCCCCGTGCCCCATTTTGCCTGCTAAAAACTCCCTGCACCCAAGCGTAGGCACGCCGCCAACACGGCCACAACAACAATAATGGCGTCAGTGCTCATGTGTAATGACTGCCCAGTAACTGCTTCATTGGGGAGCCTCGGCTGGCACGCTTTGGCACAGCGCTGTCGCCTGGTTTGTCTCAGCGTGGCCGAATTAAGACGAATTTCCTTTTGAAATTATTGACAGCAGCACGTTTGAACATATCTTTGTTTTTGTGGTAAAACATGGCGTACGTACTCTGTATCATCTATGCACATGTTTTAAAGAGATCTGCAGTCAGGTGGATGACCAGGTGTGCAAGATTTTGTTCTTTAAATCGATTTTTCAACCCCAGTGTTTGACACCAAATCGGGCGCATCATAAACAAAAACAAAACCACCACATCCAAAAAAGCACAGAAAAAACTGCTTTTACAACCAGCATCTACACCTGTTGAGGCCTCACTCTGAAATGTGGATCAAATGTCTGAAATCGTGCAGCGCCATGATGGCGGCCCACCTCGCCTCTCCAGAAACAGCTGATTTGTTTCTCTTCCTGCTAAGAGCCAGTTCTGAAATGTTTTTGTTTTTTGCCGTGGATGGATGTGAGCAGTGTGTGCTCAATAAAAAGTGGTAAGCCGCATCATATGAGGGAGGGAGGAGGCCTCATCCTCTGAATCGCTCTGATCAGAATGTAAATGTTTAGATTGGCTTGTGGAAACTGAGGTTTCATCCCATCTGTTCCTCCGTAGATTAGCATTCCGACGCAGCTCGGACCTCGCTGCATGTGGGCGGGAATAACTGACGTGGGAGAGGAGGGAATGTCAGCTGTGAGCTGGAGCGCCCCCGCCATGCCAGACCAACAAATGTATGAACAGAGAGGTGATGGCTGGACGATGTTTCCCCTGAAGGCTGCTTTGAATTTGTCCAGCTTTTAAACGTTCCTCTGATGGTTTCTTCACTTTAACACGAGCAGCTGAACGGCGCCTCGAACGCTGCGAGTACGAGCATGTGTACAGTGAAACTTGGTCTGTTCCCGCAGCCAAAACATTCGAGGGCCAGCTGAGTGAAGCCCAGCTCAATATCCCCCTTGTTTTTGTTTGGTTAGGAGGGAGTATTTCTGCACGCTGCGCCGTCTTACCGACGTTTTCTGGCCCTCAGCTCTGAGGAGAAATCTGAGACAGAATAGCAGAGGATTAACATGAGAAACGGAGAGCTGGGGAGGAGGAGAGGAGAAAGAGGGCTGCCACAATCCCAAAGAATCCTCCTCCTCTCCTCCGGCATCCCCCCTCCCCCCCAGCCTCTCCTTCTCAGAGGTCAGAGCGGGGTTACTTCCCAGAAACAGGCCCACCCTCCATCTCTCTCTTTCCATAACAAATCTTCCCAAACACAAGCGCTCTCATCGCCCGAGGAGCTACAAAACATCGTGCCTGATAGACTTAGACGTGATTCTGTTGAAAGTGTGTGAGGAGTGATGTGTGGCGTCTCCTCCCTGCAGTGTTTCTCAGTGTGTGTGAGGTCCTTCTGTCACCTAAAACAAAACCCACTCTGAGGTCTGCTTTTGTTGCTTACCTGAGTTCAGACGTCAGCTTTGAGAATGACTCAGGAAACTGTTTTCTGAGGATGTTTTTAAGATGTGTTTGTCTCCTCTCTGTCTGCAAACCTTTCCTCTTTTCTAGAGTTATTCATATTGCAACAGGGAAGTGTTCAAGAGTTAAAGTGCATGCTTTAGCTAATAAGCTACATATGATAGCTTCCTTCATTTTGGCCTCTCTGGCTCTCTGTTTCCTCTTTTCACATCATCTATTTTCACCTCAAAGTTCATCAAACTATCTGTGTGGATTTACTTCACCCCTGCCAATGAATCCACTGAACATGGTGACTACATTGAAATAATTTGGAAGAAAAACACTGGAAATATCAGTGAGAAACTTCATTTCAGTCCCGTGCATTTTGACAATAAGTCGACTTTCAGTTGTTTTGTGACACTGATGGAACATATGTGAGCTGGTTCCGGCTCAGATGTGGCTTCTGGATCGCGGTTTGTTTGCAGACTTGGAGGTAGCCCCTGTGCTCTTTAGCCTGATGCAAAGAAACTCGACATACGTGCAGTGTGTGTGTGTGTGTGTGTGTGTGTGTGTGTGTGTGTGTGTGTGTGTGTGTGTGTGTGTGCAGATGCACGTGCTTTAATCATCTGTATCTTGATGTGTCTGTGTGATCCAGTGTGGGTATGTTAAGCCAAGTCCTACTTCAGTCTTGTTTTACCTGAACCGTTGCAGCCTGGAGGCAAAGCATTGGCTATTAAATGATGCTACTTGAGGTAATTACCTGCCACGTTCAGTGAAGTAGTAAAGATTATAAGGCTCAAAGCAAACAGAGTGGTTTTATCAGTGTAAGTTAGCATGGAAAGAAATGACCAAGTGAATCCAGAGTACACAGCCTTTGAAGTCACGTTCGTCTTAAAGAACAGCGATAAACAGTCCGCTGAGTGTGTTGACACTGTGACAGCAATTGGAGACAAACACCAGAGAAGTTTTAAACGGCCAGGAGCTGAAGTGCGCAGTCAGACTCCAGAGGTGAAGCAGCAGACTGGTTACATACGCCCATTTTAACATTCCACCGAGCTAAGAGGGTGATGAGATTAGATAGTGGTCAAGTCAAACCTCAAGTTTCCCTACAATGCCGCCTCTATCAGTCTGTCAGCATCTGATATGAAGACAATAGGCTAATGTTAGCGGCTGGCAGCCTCTCACATTCCAGCATCCACCAGGCGGGTCGCCCCAAACACAACCCGAAGCCATTAGAAGCTGATCCATTTGCACAGAGACGGGAAGAGTACGGCTAAATGGATTCTCTCTTTTGCACATCTATGTCATATCAGGGCTCGGCTGGGCTCGGCAGCAGGAGCGCTTGCTTGCCAGAGGGGTGAAATGGTTTAGTTGGATTTCAAGGCCGGGCTCGCCGCCAATAAATAGGACAACCGGCGCTTCTAGCCACAGCCAGGCTGCATGTGGGAACGCTCTCTGTGCAGCGACGGCTTACTTTTGTTGTCATCGCTTTCAATAGGAGGACATGCTGATGTGTGTTCCTGACAGCAGCGAGAGCTTAGGACGCTTTTATGGTTAAGAAGATTTTAGCTGTTCGCTTAAGAGCATCGCGTTTGAAGTTTTCATGCAAATTGACTCATTGGCAGCAAAACGTTGCCTTGAAGCTGAAGATTACGTCTCATTGCAAAGCAGAATTATTGTACAGTTCTGTTTCAGTGGCGAACCGGCGATGCTGAGTTTGGTCAAGTGATACCTGGTGCATGTTAGCTTCAAGCTAAACATAACATAACTAAAAAATAAGTTAACCAGCAGCTATAAAGCTCACTTATTTAGTTTGTCTAATATACAAGTAAAGTAAGTATATTACTGCAGTTCAGTGTCTGCAAGTCTCAGCAGTCAATCAAGAAGTGCACAGGTTGTTAATCTGAGGGGCCTGTTCTACATCCACAGTCTGTAATTAACTTCAAATGAAAGTGCTGAAACCCTCTATTAGATCTGCTCACAGGCTCCTGGAACAGCGACAAACTTCACCCTGCAGTTCATCTCTGGTTTGATGCACACCCAGTATCTTATAGCTAAACACTAAAACAGCTTCTTTTTCACCCGAACATGCAGTTAAACTGCTCAACACCTCACAGGAGCACAGATACCTTCGCTGTGAAGCTGCTCTTCCTCCTCAGCAGGTTGGAGCTCTGTTGGATTTAAATGACGGCTGTAATCTGTAAACAGAGCAGCTACGCATGAGGATGGATGAAGCCTTGAGGAATTGAAAAACTGCTGGTTGAGCATGAGAGAAAAGGTCACGGGAAAGAGGATCTCCGTGCACACAAAAGGAGAGCGACCTGTTTCATGGGAAGTGGAGCAGCTGTGTGGATGCTCTGTGTTGTTTGCAGGGCCTGGCTACGCCGTTGAAACCGCTCTGTAAACTTCCTCTAAGTCTCAAATGATCACCTGATCTGGTTTTCATTGAAACAGACTCACAGGTGGCTCAAAGCAGAGCCGGTGCCACTTCAGGCTGCTTCTTCGGCTCATGGTTTGGTGGGTGTCGTGCCCTCAGCTGCTTCAAAAGCAGATAATAAAGAAGCATAACTTTAAAAAAATCCACACCAATTTCCAAGTTATTATCTCTCCTGAAAGAAATATGTGTTTTATGTTCCAGCTGCCCTCCGTTATGAGCACGCTGATCCAGGATTACAGCTCATCTCAGTCAGACCGCATCAGCAGCCACCGGCGCTCATTTTAATAAACATATATGAAGGAAGTGGTGGAGAATTAACTTCACTGCATGAGCAGATTGCAGACTTAAATAAAACTCTCCTCCATTTGTCAACACTGCGTTGTCATGGAAATGTGTGCCGGGGCCAGAAGCGAGCAGATGGCCCGAGAAATCAATGGCTGCGACTCAAACTAGCTGATCCGCCGATTGGCTTCAGACCGAGAGGGAGAGTGTTTGGACTCACTCTCAGCTTGTGTTTCAGCGGCCATGTGTGGGTGTGTTTGTGTGTGTGTGTCTTTGCATTGTAAGATGTGGGACAAACATGCACAGACCTGCCACTCTATGTCCTATCTCTGTCTGGCTGGGACAAGTCAAATATTCCTGGTGATGTGAAGAAGGCATGACGGCAGATTTCAGGTGAAACTCTCTGAGCTGTTGTATACTCACTGAACACTCAGTGGATTCAGTTTATTCTAAATGTGCATGTCCTAACAGCTCAGATTCCAGTCAAATGCTGCTAAATGTCTTCTTGAAAGAATGGAAAGATATTCACAATCACTGCAATATCGCTGTAGATTATATTTTAGATTTCAGTCTGATTTTGAAGTCAAAGGTTACATAGAGGCGTCTCATTTTTAAACAAATGCATTTGATATAAATGCTCTTATGCAATCTTATATAATCTGCTCTCAGCTCCATCTCTGATACTGACCTTTTTTTTATGGCTTGATGCTCAAACGCTGTGGGGCTTTTATTTTGAAAGCTGCTGTACAAATACTGATTAATCCAGATTGTTTTTTTTTTTCCATATTGTCTCCCTTCAACAGCCCACTGCACAAATATGAGTATTAATAATAACAGAGACACAGACAGACAGACAGACAGACAGACAGACAGACAGACAGACAGACAGACAGACAGACAGACTGCCCTTAATGCAACTTTCCACTATTACCCACAATGCACTGGGATGCATCTGTGCAGACCTGTCCAGTTGTCATGCTTAGAAGCAGCCAATCAGACCTCGTCTTATGTAATCCCTGCATCCATCTAGTGGCACAGTGGAGGCAGACAAATTGTGGAGGAGTGGTTTGTATGTGGGAGCACACACACACACACACACACACACACACACACACACACACACACACACACACACACACTCACACACAATACTCCCCTCATTTTATCTTCGAAGCGATCTTGAACTAGACTGCCATTGTCCCTGAAGACACATTTTTCTCTTTCTTTCTTTTGTCCGCAAGTCTTTCAGCCCTTTTACACACACACACACACACACACACACACACACACACACACACACACACACACACACACACACACACACAATCTCAATCTCAAACACAAACACACAAACCCAGTCCGCCCAGGCCAGCCATAATTGCGAACATTCCTCTTCCCCGAGCCAAACGTCTCCTGTTGTGCATTCCTCAGACATTAGACCGAGCCGCTGCAGCAGATGGGCATTACTGTAACCGCTTCTGCCCCACTTATGTCATCACACGCATCGTATGTGAGTTAAGGGTGACGTGGAAATCTGCATGTTTGGGATGTTATGAGTTCTGTGAGGCGCCGGGCACGTGCACTGTGATGATCTGTGGAAAGAAACACTTTCATTTATGATACAGCAGGGGGATTTATGGGAGTAAAATGGTTTAATAGATTCTTCTGGCCACAGTGGAGGTGAAGCCCATTTTCCAGCACTCCCTGCTCTAAACCTCTGAATATGTTTACATGCTGCTAGCACAGTTCGCATGGCTTATTTTCCTACCTGTGAATGCCATTTGGCTACAAGTTGTCTCACATATTGAGCTCCATTATGTCACATTTCATGGCTGTACCATAGGTTCTTGTTGGCATATGACGCTAATAAAAGCCAACAATAGACATATTATGTGTAAAAACTGCTTTTTCTGGCCTAGGTGGGATGCTGCCAGCAGAATTTAAAGTTGCAGTTAAGAAAAGTGTAACTCTATTGAGAATGAAATTACTTGAAGACGTTTTGCAGCGTGTTTACTCAGTTTTGTGCAAATGCAAGACATCAGCGAAATCGAGCTTCAGCTTAACTCCTGGAAACGGTCCTAATGGCACCACGGAAGGAAGTGGCGTTGAGAAGTGCAATGTGCAGCGTTTTATCTGGAGATATGAAATGTACTGTCACTCCCGCCTTTCACTGATAACCCTCCTCAACAGTCTCTTGATCCATTTCTCATATTTTAGCTTCTAACAGCAAAGTTGCTCCTCTGGATGACTGATTTAAGGCGTCTTTCATCGTGTAGCATCGCCTCCTTCTTCCCCTCCGTCCTTTTTGTCTCTCTCTCTCACTGTACTGTATTAACACACCCATGGCGGGAAAAGCCAGGGGAGCCATTGTCTGATTGGGGGGCACCGTTGCCTGCGGACAACAGCCGAGCAGCAAGAGGACCCCCTGCTGCCTCAGCCGCCGTGCTGTTTCACTGATCTGTGGACATTCCTGCTCATTAGCAGCCTTTGTTGTTCATTCAGTGTGTGTGTGTGTGTGTGTGTGTGTGTGTGTGTGTGTGTGTGTGTGTGCACGTAGATGGGTGATGGATTGACTGTGGCAGGTAAAGTAAGAGGAGGAAAATGAATATGCATTATGCTTTCATAAGGCGTCTCTGGGACTGGCTGCTTGTGCACAGCAGGTGCACCGAGCGCAGACGTACAGACGCTGTGAGACTCCACCTGGGGTCGGAGGTCTTGTTTTCGAAGCGTGTTCATCCAAAAATGAGCTTTTTCCTGGTGGGAACACACACACGAGCTCAAATATGTCGCTCAGCTAATTTTTTTTCGCCTCTTGCCAAGTGCCAGCACGCTCCCATATTTGGACACAAATGAACATGCTCCCATTTTCTGCAGGAATTTCCCAGTCGGGCCCCTTATCTCCGGCTATCAGCCTCTGATAACTGATATGTCGAGCTCGCAGCTGCACCTTCAAGGGAAGAGAAGGAGGAAGAAAGTGAGAAGTAAATAATGACATGTTTCTTCTCCCAGAAACTCCAAGCAATGTGAAATATGTGTTTATCCACGTCACTGTTTGCATGAAGAGCTCACTCCAGGCTGAACTCGTCTTTCACAGTTTTAATGAGAAATCGTGAGATCATGACTGAAATATTTCCTGTTATCAGCTGTGAGACGTACCAAAACTAAAAGGAGAACAAGCAAGGCACAGTAATTTGAGAAAGTATGCATTGCAACACATAATCCATCTGAAACTCAGCTGCTTTTGGCTTTCCTCGCCATTTTTTGAGCAGGTATAATGGTTTTCTAGCATGAGGTCAGGCCTAAAGAATGTGGGCCGTCCCTTCCTCTGTTACTCTGAAACCAGTCAGATAACCTTCCCATTGCGAGGACAATATGTGACCACATCAAGAGGGGTTTTTCCTCGCTCGGCCACACGTCCCTGAGCTGAAGAACCACTGTTTTTTGTACAGAGAACAGTCATTGTTTCAGGAATGTGGGAGGGATGGCGTGTTTATTAAGGCGAGGACAGAAGCTCTGGCCTGAAAAGTCACCCAGCAGCATCCAACTTTGAGTGTTTCAGAAGGAAAATGCCAAAAGGAGGAATTTCTATCCTTCAAACATATTAAATCAGCATGAAGCTGTATTGCTTCCATATATTTACTGTTATAAAAAGAAAGCAAAGGGTAAAAATACACTTCCAAACGTGTGCAGTCGGCTCTTTGTTGTCCGTGTGTGGGCGCATTAACAGTCCATGTAGTTTTAGTGCTGTTGTGTTTTGCAGCATGGCTTAATAGGCAGCCAATCAAAGACCTGCTTGACACCGAGCTGTGGTTGTTTTAATTGGCTCGTGGTTACAGAGCATGCTTAGTGACCCCCGGGACAAACAGTGAGACCAGACACATACTGGTCTGGTACTGATACTGTGCAGCAGGTGATCCAGTGAAGTCACGCTGTAGCCCGTCGTGTTCGGGATGAGGATTCAAGTTTGGCTTGTGCTCGAAAAGAACCAGATTATACGACATATATTCAGATTCGGTACGCTGCAAAGGAAACGAGTCTGTGGGAGGGGTTCCAGACCCTGTTTGACCATCTGACAAGCACCTCGGCTGAAGCAAACTGACACCTTAAACTCCTCCGCCCCCCCACCACGGTTCAGTGGTTAGCACTGCTTCCTCCCACAGGCCCAAAGCACACAGCTCAGGTTAGTTGGAGACTTTAAGCACGCTGGTGCAGCCCTGCAAAGGATAAGTGGGTGTAAATAATGGATGGATGAACTCTCCCTGCTGTGGATTGGTGTGAGAGAAGAGGAAATCAGCACTATCTTAACTCTTAAAAAGCAATTAACACAAAGAAAGTCACAGTTTGGATGCTTTGGCTCTGTTCTCTGAAGCTGGAGCCTCATCTTTCCTCTGCTTTCCTTCCCGTTGTGGTCCTTGTATCTGATCTGTGCTGCAGTCTGGACGAGCTGCAGAGTGGTTTCTTATATATATTTTATTTCCTGACAGTAGACAGAAATTGTTCTACTGGCACAGAAACCCCAACGCTCCTGCAGGTCTTTTGTGTTTTCTACATGTTTTGTAATGACACTCCTCTGCAGCAGAGTTGCAGAAGTAATTACTGCTCTGCCAGTTCTCGATGAGACAACAAAATGGGCTCAGACATGATAACAGGGAGGAGGAGGAGGACGATGAAGAGGTTCAGATAGAGAACTGAGAGCGACCTCTCTCCTACCCAAACCATCTCCACTTCTGCATTTGCTCTGGCTGAGGAGGAAGTGGGAGCGCTGACTTCCTGCTGCCTGCAGAGGTGGGCGGAGGGGTGGGGGCAGTGCCTACCATACCTCCAGTCTTTACCCACAATCCCTTGCGCAAATTCAAACAGCAGAAAGACAGGAAGTGTGACCCAGGCTTGATAACAGCGGGGGCGGCTATTTCTGAAAACGGCGAGCAGCGAGCAGACAAGGAGGTGTCTGTTCTGTTTCCTGTTGGTTGTTTTGTCAGATGTGAGCGGCTGAATGTGTCTTTATGTGTCAAAATGAACTGTTTGTGCTCTGAGGTCGCCACGCCAAATCAGCGACAGACAAAGAAAGCACCACACGAGCTTGAGGATGACTTTGGACGCGTCTTTTTGCATCTTTAAAGCCTTATTCCTCCGTTTGTTGTCACCCCACATCGTTGTGTCTTTGCAGTCTGTACACAGCTCAGTATGAGGAAGGACAGACTTCAGGCCTCAGCACGGCTCACCTGACAGCCTGCAGATATTGTTATTCAGGTTTTGGAGCAGGCAGGCCGAGGCTTAAAGGCTGCTGCTGAATCCACATCAGTCTTGATTTGATAAAAACCTGATGTGGAATTTTGGCCCTCGCCGCCTCCTTCCTTCCTTTTTTTCTTCCCTGTGATGCCAAATAAGGCCGGTTTGCCACATCTGCTGAAACTCGATGTTTGCATTGTAGCTGTCGCTCAGCGTCTCGCCATCTCTGACTCAAAGAATGAGAGGAGGAGAAAAGTGTGATGTTTGTGTGTTTGCCTGCTGACTTGATCTCCTCTTACTATGCAATGCATGACATCATCTGCTTTCTTTCCCTCCTCCCCCTTTTCTCTCTCATCTATCTTTCCCCTCGTTTTTTCTTTTTTCTCCCTCGCCGTTTCTTTCACATGTTCGCTGTTATGTAACCGTGTCGAGGCAGCCAGGATGAGCTTGTGAACCTTTGCACCACATGGAGAAAACAGTTCCCCTTTTCCACCTCGGGTCCAGCTGCTGTGTTTCACCGACTGTCAGTATCACACAATTACCCAAGAGCCTCCGCACGCCTGTGGCATGTTTAGGCCAAGAAACAAAATGGCCTAAAATGGTCATTTACCAATTCTCAGCAGCTGATGTAACTGCTGGCTTTCGAACAGGTTATACGATATATTTAGTTTTGGTGCTTGCAAAGACGAGGCTCTTATTGGCTGCAAGGTTAACCAATTGAAAAGACACACCTGCTGAAAGTCAAGATTTGAGCATCAAAATGCATTTTTCTGCATGTCTGATGAGATCATATGAAATGCTGTCGATGCAAATCATTTTTCTTGGTATTTCAAGGTGAAGTGAAACTAAACTTGAGCACTTCATCCCTGCTATCAACTGTTTCTACGTAGGTAAAGCAAGCTACCACGCATCAGTGCTAGACGACACAAGTTGTTCACCATTTTCCTGTTTTGTGTTACTTCCTCTAAGCTGTGAACCAGCACATTGTGTGTACTTTGTTTTTTGTTTTTTTTGCTTTAATGTTCCCGTTTTGGAGTGCTACATGTCGGCTGAAAGCGAGGAAGTGAGAAGTAGTGTTGTGGTTTAACTCAGATCAACGGCGTAACAAAGGACTTCAGTTCAAAGACGAGGGGAATGAAAAGAGCATGACCTGCACTCTGTCTTCAGATGTCCCCTCTGAGAGTGTGTGTGTGTGCGTGCGCCTGTGTGTTTCATCATGCAAAGCTCGTTGTAAGAGCAGCTTCATCCTCTGAATGCAGCCGTAGCTGCAGAAAGGCCTGAAATTCAGCAACCACCACCTCTGTCAGTGGCGTTTGTGCATCCCACCACAGATTCCACATGTTCAGCAGTTCAGAGGTTAACTATTTGCACAAGTAACACGGCTGGAGGAGAGTTTTCAAACAGTCAGTCATCACATGTGTGCGATGTCCTGAGCTGGACGAGTCCTGATTTCAGAGTGTGTGTTCATCGTTAGCATGTTTAAAGTGGTTTGCTCGTCCTCTCCTCTGCAGCTGTTACTGCTTTAATTCAGTTAAACAATGTACTTTTTCACATACAATTTCTTAATATATTCTGGTATGAAGATGAAATTACAGCAACTGAAGCTGAAATCAGAGTTAAAGGAGAAAATAATGAGCCACGAGCCTTTTTAGCTGAAGCTGCATGGACTGAAACTTGAAACTTGAATGAGATTGGGGCAAGACGAGCAGCCATGCTGGCAGCTCTGTGAACTTAAGCACTGCTTGCTTTTGAGCTAAATGCTAACATCAACATGCTAACATGCTCACAGTGACAATGGTGTTTAATGATTCCATGTTCATAATCTTAGTTAAACATTTTAGCACGTTAACATTCGCTGATTAGTATTAAGTATTTGATAATAAACCAAAATACTGCACAGCTTTGAGCTGACGATGGTGCTGGATGAAGAGTTAAGGGGTCCTCAGAGCCATTACAAGTCATCCTGAGGTGGACATGAACATCTGAACCAAAGGTCCGAGCAATCCATCCAACGGTTGTTAAAATATTTCAATCAAAGCCACAAATGTGAACCTCATAGTTAAAGGAAAAGTTAGTCAATTACCAGAAGTCAGTAGAATACCACGGATGTCTGTGCAGTTTTATGGAAATTGCTCCAATAGTTATTTCAGATATTCTAAATATTTCAGTCAGCAGCCAAACCGCTAACACGGCCAAAAATACGAAAGTTTTCAGCAAGCTGATGATAAATTGAGTTTTCCTTCATTTTCGGCTGTTTTGAAGCCATCATGCTTATCTTTGACCAGCTAACACGCAGAGTAACATGCTCATCAGTGTCAGTTTGGCAGCATTAGCTCACATAAGCTACTAGCCTGCATTAGACAGGAGTGTAATGACATGAGAAACGGTGTGTTTCACTTCTCATCCTTCAGAGGAAGATAATGTTTTTATATTCTTTTATATCGTCTCACCTTAAAGCCTGCTTTGCTCATGTTGGCATGAGCTAACGCAAAGATTTTCCAGTATTTTATTTTTGTTCAAAACAAACTGTAGGTGTGATTGCACCCTTTTTCACACCTAATCTGTTCACAGCTTCTTCTCATCTCATGGTTTAGGCTAAACAGTGTGTGTTTGTGTGTGCATGTGTGTGTGTCTTTATTGATTACTCAAAGGCTGAAAGAGAAAGATGTGGTGACTCCTGCTCTCTGTTGACTGTTAATGTCTTTGCCACATGACCAAACAGGAATTTGTGGGAGCGGGTGTGAGCATGCACATGAACACATGCATACAGTAAAAGTGTGTGTGTACGTTCCCATGGCTTGTTTTCAGCCCCAGTCTGAAAACACACCTCGTCCCACACTTTTTCTCACATTTCTCTACCTTCCGCCCGCCTTTTCATACAGTGTGTCAGCCCTGCGGCTAACCGATTCTGACTCTCCACGTTCCTAATCGTGCATCCATCAGACGGCTGAAGTAGAGGAGAGGCGCCGAGAGGAGAAATGGAGGATGGAGGAGGGAGGGGAGGAATGTGTGGCGTGGAGGAGCAGAAAGAGAGGAGAAAGAAAAGATGGAAAAAGGAAGAGGAGAGGGCAGAAGAGGAGAATGAAAGGTGGAAGAGGTTAAGACGTGTCCTGTCTGCAGGCCCATGAATTCTAACTGCGGGATATCTGGAATTCAGCCTCAATCACCCAACGGAAATTACCAGAGACGGGGGGAGAGTGCAGGCTAAAAATGTAAAAAGGACAGTACATGCTGCCTCTGTCCTCTCTGTTTTGGAAGCAATACTTTGAGCAAAAGTTTGATCATCACATTGAGGTGAATCCTGAACGAATTCTGGCGTGGAGGCTTCGCAAAAGACATGAATCATCAATCTTTCTCATGTCAACGACGACAGGAATTCTGCCTCAGAGGATTTTATAAAGTCGATCCAAGAAACACTCGATATCTTGCCACTGCTTCATATCAGACTGATAGAAGGTGGAGAACAGAACAGGCCACGTTAGACAAAAGCCTTCTGTTTCACTGCTCCTTTACACACAGGGCGCCGCCTTTCCACACAAAAGCACTTTCAGCTCTTATCTTCGCCATACTTGATCGCACCTGTTTAAAGCTCGTCACACAGGCAGATATTTAACCGTGTGTGCGCCCTGTGTGTGTGGTTCCAGCCCTTTATGAGGTAAAGTAAAGTATGAACTTATGAGCTGAACATGTGAAACTATGAGACACTGTGGACTGCACCAGGTGGAAGTGCAGTGACCTCGACTGAAGCTCAGTTTTAAAGTTATCATTAGAGATGCTAATATAGAGAGCAATAATAAAAGACACTAATCTGGAACCAGTTAGATATACAATGTATATAGTAAATAAAAACATGGTATTGATGCATTAGAAAGCCTCTCAGTATAACACACTCATGGATTTCGCTGCTACAGCCTCACTTTGACCACTAGCTTAAAGTGGCTAATGCTAGTCTTGCATAGCCGACCTGCAGCAGCTCCACGTGTCAGTTTAGCTCTGGAGAAGGTCCGGCTGAACCCATCAGGGTTCTGGTGCAGAGGAAAAAGCGTTCTGGCTTCTTTGCATGTCTTTAAACCAATCACAATCAGGATCATCATCAGGCCCTGGCTTTGAAGCGTCTCGTCTGATTCCAGTAGAAACAGACTCTGAGTAATGTGTGTGCTTTATTTCAGCTTTCTTCTGCTTGTTTCTGCATAGCTGCTGGCTGTCAGCTGTGAGCATGTCTATTTGTACCCTTAAATCCTTTTTCAGTCGGGTTCGGACTCTTGTCGGAGTCACTTTATCGCTGTCACGCACAGCTGAACTGAACTCACACCTGTGCACAGCTTGCTCTTCGGCCGCACCCCTCCATTGTGATCACATTACAAATCTGAGCTGATGGACGCTGCACAACTGTGAGCAACGGAGGAGGATGTGGTTATTTGTGACCCAGGGCAAGCTGGCGGAGGATTTCCCATAAGGCCGAGCATGTGTCCGGTCTGAGTGTGTGTGGGAGAGGGGGTTTCATGGGAAAACAAATGTGGTGAATCAATGTGGATAATTGTGCACCAGAGGGAACACATGTAACCACAGAGGATCTGTGTGTCACGTCCTTCAGAGCAAAGTCATCTGTGGATTCAAATCGATGCTCACACTTTTCTTATTACGTTTCAGGTCACTGCCTTTGGTGCGTAATGAGTTAACAGAGCTCGTTAGCTGACAGTAAACTCAGGTTTTTCAGAGCTCGCAGTTGGAGAACTTTCCCTTCAGGTATAGAAGCATTGAATCGCATCAGCAGAGGCGTCATGAAGTTCAGCTTCTTACAGCTCCAGCAGCAGCACAAACCACACTTTCCCCCACAAACAATTAAAGTTACTGGATGTCATGATCTGACTCATCCCGCCAGGTCACAAACAAGCTGATAACAGCTGTACTTCCTTGTTCCTGGCTCGGACAAGAGTTTAATTAGAAAAGGGCAACATTACGATCGAGCAGAGCAGACATAACAGTTGCTAGTTGTTGTGGTTGCCTGTTTTGGGAGTCTCACTTCCTGTCTGAGGCGGCGCAAGACTGTTAATAAGTAGAAGCTAAAGACTGCGACACTTTGTCTAATTTATAACCCCGAAAATAGAAACGCAGAAGTCCTTCAGAGTGTCAGTCAAAACAGAATGAGCCCTGTGGCACAAACGGAGAAAAGAAACACAGAGAGAGCGAGAGAGAAAGAAAGGGTCCACTCCAGTCATGTGTGATCACCCTCAAGGTTATGATGGGTGGGTGTGACGGGTGGGTGCGATGGGTAGGGAGCAGCCAGGCTACTCCCCTGTCAAAAGCATTAAGCACAGATACAAAAATCGAGGTTGATTTTGCTCTCGCAGCATGAAAACACAGTCTCTCACGTCGCAGCTGCACCAACCTGCGTTAGAAGAGACGACGCTGACAAAAGCGTTCGGTCCAATAACGCCAAACGCAGACTGACGGAGGTGTTGGGGAGAGTTGTCTTTCATTCTTTGTGTTGCATCACTCTCTCCAGAATGATTCATATTTTATTCATTTATACCTTTGCTCTCCTCTCAGTTATTCAAATAATATAACAATTCACTTTCACTCTACAGCACTGATGGTGAACTTTGATTTAAAATCTGTTTTGTGAAATAAGCTTACAGCTGAGAGTTCGATGAGAAGATCGATACCTCGCTCACGTCTGCACTGAATATGAAGCCGGCTGCTGTTCATCTTAAACCAGCAAACAAAACAAATCTGCCCTCTAGCAGCTGATTGCTTCACCGTAGCTTGTTTGCTCAATCCACACAAAAGCAATCCAGATTGATTGACTGGTACGACTTGCTGCTGGTTTATGAACGCTGTGCACACAAGAGCCACAGTCCGTAACTATCTCAGTCCTCCTGTTTATTAACCCTGCAGAGGAATGCTTAAATATACATTTCAAAGTAAAACTTCTGTCCCAAAAGCCAAACTCCCCTCAGCGAAGAAGAAAGAAAGACACAACCCTCCCCCTTTTCTAGCCCCCCCCTGCTTATAATTTGTGTACAGTCCCCTGAACTGGTTGAATATTGCACTGGCAGAGCATCATGTGGATAATTCACAGCCACGACTCACGATTCACTCTTTTTGTAGTGCCTCTTATTCTTCTGTGGTGCTTGATGTGCACACACACTCGTTCAAGTGTGTTTTGTGTCGTATGTGTGTGTGTTGGGGGAGGTTTCAGGGTGCAGGGGCTTGCCGTGTTGTCATGAATGTCTGCCCATGAAGAAACTGATCACTTTAACAAGAAAGCCTCTCTCCTCAGGATTTCTCAAGCTCAGGGCGGGGTTGTGAGTGTGTGTGTGTGTGTGTGTGTGTGTGTGTGTGTGTGTGTGTGTGTGTGTGTGTGTGTGTGTGCGCTCATGCATACACGCCGTCAAGAGTGGCGTGGTCTGCACAAGAGGCGGAGACAACAAAAGCAGGATGTGATACAGCAGGACTCCACTTCCTCATACAGCGCCAATGAAATCAGTGCAGTGCAGAGAGCGCCACCTCTTGACGAGCGGGCGTCGCAGCAGCGGCGTGCTGGTAAAATTCCATTCCCACAGATAAGGAGCGTACAAGCACACACAGGCCGCAGTGAAATCATTTGATAAGATCCCGAGGAGCCTTGTGCGAGTTTTCGGGAATTCCAGTCATGTGTGGTCGGAGGAACAAAAACCAGGAGGTGTGCGGCGTGTCGGCTGCTGGAGGGACGTTTTTCTTTTTGTCTCCTGCATGTGTTCACTGGAGGCCCAGCTGGACCCCACCCATCTCACACACACACACACACACACACACACACACACACACACACACACACACACACACACACACACAGAGGCATCACACAGTGAGGAGTCAGTCCCCGAAATCCCAGAACAACCACCAAAAGAGCAAACAGGGAACCAGATGCCCCTTGAATATCCTCAGCAGACTCCTTCAGCAGCACTCTGGGGAAAGAAAAGTTAAACATTAACGCTACTAAAAGCCTCCTGGAAGCTTCGGCCTCCATTTGGGGGTTTAAAAGCTGCAGTCTGAATACTTGAGAGCCAGAAGCTTTTACACACACAGACACCGGATCAGTTTCCCCTCAGGACCTCCACCGCTATTGGCCCCAGCTGCATAAATCTTGAGAGCTAATTTTTAATAGAAGATGAAGAGGGTGATGTCATACCTCAGGCTACACCATGGCACCCAGCTCGTGTATGCGTGTCATGGAAATGTCTGTGTGTGAATGATGAACTATGATTCAATTCATTTGACAGAACTCAAACTCTAGTCCAGTTTATGTTGATCTGATGTGCACAGAGACGTGTGTGTCACATGTCTCCTCTTGTCCATGTTCACAACCATTAGCAAAGCCATCGTTGAAGGCTGAATCATTAAAGTATCCGTATCCTCAGGGACTGTTCCAGCTGAATGACTTTTGGGCAGATCAAACAGGATATTGGAAGACATGCTTTTTAGAAACTGTCGTGGACATTAGTCGTAGCCGTGATGGACAGAGGCCTTTCTTCTGCTCTTTAGATTTAGATTTAATTTCAGGCTTTCTTTGCAAAATGTATCCTAAAAACTTCTATTGAGTTATTTGAGGTGAAAAATTTCTACCCCGTCCCCACCCTAACACTTTTCATACAGTCCCTAAGTCTCACTCAGATTTGCTGCCACATCCAGTGACATTTCTCCTGAGGATCCTCGTTCAAATACTGTTAAAGGAGTACATGTGTAGCTTCTCCACCACCCACCGCTGGTATATTTTCATGCACACGCGTCACTGTCAAGTGTGTGATTATGTCAAACTGTCTCATTGGCTCTGAGGACATAATAACAGCTACCTGCAAACTGTCCACTGTAGTGGTTTCGATGCACGGAAACGCTTCTTGTTCTTCGCTCCACAACCATGAATTATCTGAAGCACTCATTCATCTTCTTAGCCAGTAACATATAATTGCACAACAGCAGAGGCTTGCCTCATCTTGTTGTGAGATACCTTCCACTCTTGAATTCTTGTCTGGAGGCCGTGTGACTGCATGTTTCTGCACCGATTCCAAACATCCAGCGTACACAAGTCCTCCATCGACATCACAGCCTTACAAATGTAAAGCACAGCCATGATCATGCAGATGAGTCCATGAACCATTGAAATGATCTCCTCACTGGATACTTTAATCCACAGGATGGTGGGTCGTACCCTCAACTTTGTCTGTGCTTTGACAGAGACGTTGATCCAGCTCTGTTGTTATTGTCAGTGTAAAGAAAAGAGCTGTGAAAATAAACAGACTGGGTTCTGAAGTAAGAGCCTGAAAAGCCAAAAGCACACATCTGAATCTTTGCATCAGAGCTACACTTCATTTCAGACAAACTGCAGTGTCACAGCACAACGACCAGGCCCCGAGAGAAGATTTAAAACACCACAAAGACCTGCGACCAGGACCGCAAGAGTCCAGCTCACACTTGAAACCTTGCATTCATTTACAGTCAAAATAGGTCAAAATAAAAGAAACAAAAATCTAATAAAAAATTATTTTACATGTCAAACTGTGAGCTCAGCTTTAGCTCCTTCACAGGAAACTTAGAGCAAACAAAGCCAAACCCTTCATGAACACGCTGAGCGCCTGTTTCCATCAGGCTGCAGCGCCATCTAGAGGCGAGTCCAGGCATTTTCCTGGTTCGAAGACATTCAACATGGCTGCTCCCTTGTAGCCGTTCCTTGTGTTTCTGCTTGTCGCTGCAAACCATGAGGAAGTTCAGGTAGACAGACACCAACACGGAGAGAGGAGTGTTTTAATACGCTGACTGGTGCATGCTTTGAAAACAACACGGACACCGTTACAGATCTTAATGCTACTTTTCTTTAAGATGAGGTGTAATCTCATCTATAATAAGGTTGTTTCACTTCTTAAATACCTTCTGTTTCTCTCTGCAGCTGCCATGGATGCAAAAGAAATAGTCCGCTGTGCTCTGCAGATAGAGAGAGCCAACGCAGACAGAAGCTACGGGAACATCTCGACCCTCCTCGCTGACCTGGAGAAGCTGCACGTCACAGCAGAGCAGCTGGAGACGACGGACGTCGTCAGGGTTCTCTACAGGCTCCTGAAAAGCTGCTCTGACAGCAGCGTGAAGAAGGCGGCAAAGAGCCTGTTGTCCAAGTGGAAGAGGCAGTACAGCAGAGACACGTGGGGCGTGAAACGCTCGGAGAGCGAGGAGCCGGAGCGCTCCCGCAGGGTTGATGGCCGTGGAGATGGAGGGGTTTCCGAGCAGGGAGATTCCCACTGTGGTTCAGCACAGACATGTGAGGCGGAGAGTGTGAAGTGTGCAGAAGCGTCATCCTCAGGGCTAAAAGATGGCCTCCACACTCTTTCCCTCCCTGCAGAGAGCTCATGTGCATCCTCTGACTTCTCACCTGTTAGATCCAAATGTGTCCAGCTGCTCCAGGCCGCGCTCTGCCCTGAACTTCCTGATCAACGCGAGGCCGCAGAGCTGGCCAGAGACATCGAGCGGCACGTCCATGAGCGCCACACATCCAGCCAGGTCAAATACAAAGCCTGCGTGAGGAGCAGGGTGGCCAACTTGAGGAATCCGAAGAACAGCCATCTTCGTCAGGGCCTCCTGAGCGGCTCGCTGTCGGCCGAGGCCTTCGCTCGGATGTCTGCAGAGGAGATGGCCAGCGCCGAGCTCCGGCAGCTGAGGGCGGAGTACTCGTCCCGCGGGGTGAGCGAAAGACAGCTTCCACAGGGGATAGAGGGGACAAAGACACAGAAGATCCAGTGCAAAAGGTGCGGGGGGACGGACTGTCGGGTGACGCAGGTGTCCAGGGGGGCCCTTTTCTTGCCAGCGTGGGTGAGGCGGGGCGGCCCTGACGACGACGCAATGACTTTTGTGACCTGCAGCGGGTGTGGGCAGCAGTGGTACCACAGCGGCTGGGTCTGCCTCTGAATGCACGGATCCATTCACCCCAACAGAGTGTCTGTAAAATAACATGAACGCTCATTGATGCTGATTCGTTTTCTGCTCATCAATTAAACGATGTTTTCACTTTACTTCACTTTAGTGCTTTTCCTGTTTTCACCTCAGTGCAAAGATTTCATTTGAAAAGGTGCAACCCAGAAGTGCTGACAACAGCGAGACGAGACAAAACAGGACTTTCAGATATTTCCTTTACCGCTGAAACAGGAGGACTGGTCATAGGACTGCAGAGTGGAAACAGAGGACAGAGCATTCCTGCAGGACAGAGCGCAGACGTGTGCCTCAGAAAGACACTTTCAGGCTGTGTCCTACTCTGCGTGGCAGGATCTGGTATTTTAACGTGCGCTCACCAGTAAATCCACTCTGTGAAGAGCTGAAGAGCCGAGTCACCGCAGCCTGGAGACCACAGCGTTTCAGGAAGTGCGTCTCATCATCAGTCCTTTCCTGTCTCGTCCACTTCATCTGTCCTTAGAGAAGCTCATTAAAGACTTATTCTGGCTCCTCTTCCTTGCAAAGCACTTTCTGCTCAGAGGAATAATGTAGATCTTTTGACCTTTGCCCTCACAGATGCATAACGTATGTGTTTTTACACATAAGTCACACTAATAATAATACTTTATACTCACGTAGAGCTTTTCAGGTCTGAACGCTTGAATCTCTTAGAAAAGCAGGAGAAACATGCCTCGAGCCACCTTTACAATATCCCATTCATGTGGAGCAAAGCGGCTCCAGTGGACGAGACATGTGACCTCAGAAAAGCGAGCATGTGAGTCAGTAATCTGCCGCAGGCGTGGATATCCCATGGTGCTTCACTCAGTCCACGTGGCACAACGACTCATCCGCTCATCATCGTCAGGCCTTTGCTGTGCAGGCCGAAGAGTTACAGAAACACATTTTGGGACTTTTCCACCCAGAATGCTGACAAAATGAACATTTGGGAGAAGAAGAGTCTTCCATAGTGTTTGTGATGTTTGTGATGCACTATGGGAAACATTCAGCTCACTGTGTGCTCATCTGTAAGAGTGAGTTCTGCTTTCTGTTTTATGAAATCTTTCAGCGTCTGGACTGAAACCACCATGCAGCTAAAGCAACTTAAACCCTCTGATTTCAACACGTTCAACACGTTTCTCAAATCAGCTCCAAAGATAAAATCCTGCGTCACAAAGTCACTTTTAGTCAGACATGGAGCGTCCAGATGCAGCTGGAGCGTGGCTGCTCAGTGTCTCAGCGCTGTGGCTGTCCTCTGCGTTGTGTCCACTTTCACATGCTGCCTCTTATCATACGGCGGCCTGTCACATCTGTGCTCTGTTCTCTGTCCTGTGCACATACACACACATACAGAGAGGTGGAGGCGAGGAGCTGGAGGTGCTTCGGGCTCCTTTGGTGGGTCTTAACGCTCTGTAGAGGCATGCAAACACACTGTGATAACCTTTCGCCCTTTTATCTTTAAAACACCTTATTTTACACTCTTTTGTTGAAAACACTCTTGTGTCTGCTGCAGAGCCTGAAGCGGTGAGAGTGTCCTGAGGGTCTCCTCTGGGACCCTCTGCAGGCCTCAGCCCGCCTGGTGGGCTGTTGATTAATTTCAGTGTTAAAAACGAATCTTTTTAAATACTCTCTACTTATTGTGTGCATATCTGTTTCCCCAGAAGATAGGAAGTAAAATCACAGTTCGGCCCTCACCGCGTCCAGCAGAGCGCATGACGGGAGGAGGCGTGACGCTCGCGGGTCATATGAGCGTCATCAGGGCAGTGAGGGCAGAGAGCAGCGGGGACCGGAGCGCCATGTCACCGGCTGACAGCAGCACCCTGCCGGGATGAACGAGGGGGATTTAACCGCCGCTGTGACCGCCGCACTGACAGGTACAGTCACAGGTATGACATACTTAAAAAACCTCACTTTCTTTCCTTTTAATCGCCCGGCAAAGCGTGAAGTATTAGTGCGCCCATTATCGGACAGCAACAGTTTGCGGTTAAACTTCCATTATCGGACAAACCCATAATTTCCTCAGAATACGGACGGCGCCTACAGCACAGTTCAATATTCAGTCATGTCAAAGAAGGTGAGTGCTACTTAGTATTAAACCTCTTTTTTATAAGTTAATTATATTGTAGCTACTCTGACTGAACTCGGCCAATCTCCCGGTTTGGTTTGGTTTGGTTTGGCTTGGCACGAGTAATAGTCGCACGAGTTAACTGCTTACGTTTCCTCCTATGCCGTGTCTTTTACCACCATGTCATGTTAAGTTTAATATTCTAAATAAAGGCGATGTAAGACACGAACAGTAAAGTGTTAATTAAAAAGAAGAAATGGCAAAAACATGCGCGTCCGAAAATGGATCTAATTACTGGTCGTCATCTTGAAGCGCAAAAAATCTGAATTTGTAGCGCAAATAAAAGATTGTCAACACAGTTTGTACCCGGAAGGCTGCTGAATTAACTTTGAACTTTAAAATGTTGTTTTCTTCTGCGGTCACACCTGATAGCTGCAGTTACCGTGTTGTCACTGCTGTAAAACACATTTATTGATATGTGATCAGCGCCCTGCAAAGCTCCGCATGCGCACGTGGTTTCCCCGCTGATGGAGCACAAACTCCCCTGACCAGCCTGGAAAACATGGACGGAAATGTTATAGTTTGTAGGTTGAAATGAACTCATGGTTCATAAAGCATGCATTGCTTTATTGGAAATAACACAAAGGCCAGTTAAAGGGAGAATGAAGCACATGACTGCTGTGTGTGTGGTGGTGGTGGTGGTGGTGGGGGGGTGGGGGGGCATCCCTGCATCATCAGTGTTTTATCATCTCAGGACAAAGACATCATTTAGTTCTGGTCCGTTTTTAAAGCAAAAATGTCAAATGTTGGCTGTTCCAACTTCTGAAATGTTTTCATGCTTTTTTTCATCTGAATATTTTCAGGTTTTTAGTCAAATAAAAGAAGGCATTTATAGTAGATCTGCTTGAGCTGGAGGAAATTGGCATTTTTCTGAAGTTTTCTAGATAAAACAGTTAATGAAGATAGTGGTTTCCAGAGTTTAAGTGACCTTAATGTCCCTTAAAGTCCCCAAATTCAGCGTGTTTCAGAGAATCCTCCCTCGGCGAGCCGTGCCATGTTATGCAGAAACATTAATGAACAGTCAGACTTATCATGTGATTATGGACTGGATTCATTGTGACTGTGATGCTAAGCTAACCAAAGCTAACTAAAGCTGCTGTCTGCTGGAAAAGAAGGAAGTCAGAAACACACTTTAAGAAAGCAGCAGACTTTTGGTGGAGCCTGTCTGCTCCCGGCCTGTGATGGATGAGCTCCTCCTCGCCTCCCTTAAACCTCCTCCTGGAGAGATTTCCCATCTTCATCCCGGAGCTTTGTTCTGGTATGTGGGTGGACTGACTGCCGTTTGGCTTGAACTGGTATGCTAAGTATGCCAGTGTGTGGTGTGTGATTAAGAGTGTGCTTAAATCCTCACTTTTCTGTGCAGCTGAGCTGTGAGTGGGTGAAGTCCTTCGGCCACGTGGTCATCTGTGAACTTAAATACTCTCTCTCTGTCTCCCACAGATCGCTGACAAAATGACATCTGTGTGCTGATTTAACGGTGAGGAGTTGTTCTCAGATCTTCTCTCTGTTGTTGAATGGCATCACTAGCGGGTGACTCACTTGTCCTGTGATCAGTGTCCTCGGGACGCAGGCGGGGTGGGAAGTTTATTAATCGATCGTGGACTGGCTGCTCGCTGTCTGAGGGTGAGGCAGTAGGGTCTGGAGATTGCAGATGTATTGGTTCAGGTGTGTTTGCAGCCCCCCCACCCCCTGCTGTTTCAGCTCAGGAGTGTGTGTAGGCAGTGAGTTTATTTATTCATCTAATAAACAATCAAATGTCAAGAAAGCAAATATTCTTTTACCTTCTGAAAGTTATTTGGTTGAGTTGCCTGTTGGTGAAATGATTGAGTGAGTTTATCCTCCACTGGCAAACACTTAGTGTATGTGTATCATGCTTTTATTGTGAAAGTTAGAACAATGGAAAGAGTGAGTCTGTAATGATCCTGGCAGCGTGAGCAGGAAAATGATGATTGATTATCAAAGTACTGGCAGATGTGAGATTTGCTTTGCTCTTTTGATGTCTAATCTGAAGTGTCTGTGCTCCTCAGGTGAAACCACCGTCTCCACTCTTCTTGTTTCCAGACTTCAGAACAGCAAAACCACATTTGTCCCGACCCGGTTCACTGCAGCCATGACATCCAAGTCAGCCCTCCTGAAGGTGATCCTCCTGGGTGACGGCGGCGTCGGTAAGTCATCGCTCATGAACCGCTACGTCAGCAACAAGTTTGACTCGCACCTCTTCCACACCATCGGCGTGGAGTTCCTCAACAGGGAGCTGGAGGTGGACGGCCACCACGTCACCCTGCAGATCTGGGACACGGCAGGTCAGGAGCGCTTCCGCAGCCTCCGCACGCCTTTCTACCGCGGCTCCGACTGCTGCCTGCTCACCTTCAGCGTGGATGACGGTCAGAGCTTCCGTAACCTGGCCCACTGGAAGAAGGAGTTCCATTATTACGCTGACGTGAAGGACCCCGAGAACTTCCCCTTTGTGGTGCTGGGCAACAAACTGGACGTGGCCGAGCGGCAGGTGTCGGGGGACGATGCACGACGTTGGTGCCGTGAGAACGGCGGCCACCCGTACTTTGAGACGAGCGCCAAGGACGCTACGAATGTGGCCTCAGCCTTTGAGGAGGCGGTCCGTCGCGTCCTGGCGTTGGACGACCGAGCCGATCACCTGATCCACAACAACACGGTGGACCTGCAGAGGAAGAGTCCCTCCGAGTCCACCTGCTGCGGAGCCGAGCGCTCGCTGTGACTCCTGCAGGAGCTGCTGTGAGGCTTCAGCCACAGACTGCTCGGCTCTGATTTCATGAGTCTGTGAGGGAGGAGCTGGTGTCTGTTCTGGGACTCCTGTGTGCGATGCCCACAGATAAACTTTTGACCATCATCCACACTTTTAAGCAGATATTTTTAGACCAAAATTGAAAAGATTTGTGCCAATATTTGGCAATTTCACCACATGAGAAGAGTCTCAACACCACGTTCCAGACTTCATTTCCAGTTTCTGATGCAGTGTGTGTTTACAGGTGTGTGTGTGGTCAGTGCTGAGCCTCCACTGTGTCAGAGGTAACTGTCTGAGGGAAGGCCTTCAGGGGGTTTCTCTGATAAGAGCTGAAACAGCTTACTGAAAGTCATAACAGTTCCCGAAACACACAAAGCATTTGAAACCGTCAAAGGGTTTTTGTTCCAACAGTTCTGACGTCACTGAAGCAGCTGCGGCTCAAAGTTGTCGCCCACAAAAAGAGAAGTCCTGAGATTAATGCATTGTCTCTATGGTAAGAAATGAATGAGATGCATTACTTTTAATCACATGAGTTTTAATCACATCTGTACCAGAGATCTTATAGATGTTGGTTAGAAATTTGTCAGACGAGTGACGTCATGATGGAATTCAGTGTTTCATGGTTTCTAGACGGCCGATGAATTTGCTGCTGTTAATCATTTCCTGTATGGAAATATTTATCAATCACAAATGAGGAGCACACTGTGGCCTTCTTTCAGGCAAATCTCCCACCATTTTTACACTGGAAATAAAACCGCAGCCAGCATCAAACTGCAGAAAAATCTAATGTGTGTGATTTTTTTGTTGGAGGTGTAATACCCTCTTTGTCCACAAGAGAGTGCTCACATATCAAACGTGAGCTGAAAGCCCAGTTTGTGGCCTCTCCGTGGCACAGGCCATCTCAGATGTGATTCCCCTACTGATGTTGAATCCCAGCAGCCGTGCACGTCCACGCACGCGCCTTCAGTTACCGGCCAGGTTGAAGTTGCACAGCTTTTCTGGGAATGATGTGGGCTCAGCAGACCGAATGTCGAAAAAAATCCATTTTATTTCCAGAAAAGGAGCAGCAAAATTGGAGAATGAGGGAGATGTAAATCAAACAGAGCCCGCCCACACAGTTCACAGCAGGTAGAGAGGGAAATCACCTGTGTGGGTGCACCGTGGATGTGGAGGGTCTTTAAACCTGTTCAGAGGATCCAGTCTGCAGCGGCGAGTATTTTAAGATCACAGCCAGAGTTTTCATGTCGACACTCCACAGAAAGAAATTAATACTGACTTTTTAAGAAAGCAGTGTGACCTTTTCTTGGGAGTCAGCGTTTGTCTGTTTAAAGGTTTCTCCACTGTGTCGGCACAGGACGCTGTCTAATTCAGTCATTAGCAGCACCTGTTGCAGGTGACTCTTGATTACTGAAGGCAAATGCTGCAAACACAACAAACATGGAGGATTTCTGGAGCTTTATCATTCACTCGCTTACAGTCAAAAATTGTGTCAACTGCATTATCCTGTGGGAGAAGGAAGGAGTTCTGCCGGTTCAATCATTTCATTTACTCATTTGGCCGATGAGAGCTGACATTAGTGGGTGAGCCGAGGAGTCAGCAGAGAATTAATCAGCAAATGGTTTGAGAACTGAGCATTTCAGGCTATTTTTGAAGCAGAAAAGCCAAAACACTGAGTGGTCGTGGCGTCGTTTTTGGTGAATTTCTTTTATGTAGTTGTTAGCTCCAGCTCTAAAGCAATGGTTTGTTGTATATTATCACTTTTTAAATCTGGGTTTGTAACCATAAACAGGAAATAATAAAATTCAAAGACCCAAACACAAGAACGAGACAGGAGACCAAGGCGCCACGATAATAAAAAATATCGGTTTTACTAGAGAAGGTTACAAAAATCATCACTATATAGGAGTCATAGAACTATTTCCAACTTAAAAAATAAAACCATAATGAAACACCTACAGGGACTACAATGCCATCAAAGTACAATGGAGTTTTCTTTAGAAAAGTGGGTGGAGGGGGGGTGTGGAGGAGGGGGGCAAACACCGCCTACCATAGTTGTCGGTACAATTGACTACACATCACCTGAAAAACTGTAAAGACACAGTCATGTCTCCTTCATGCAAATAACGAGGAAACAACAACACCCTGACACGCATCGTCTTATAGGAAATTGAAGTTTGTCTTTACATCAACCTGCCGGCAAAGCACGTATATTTATCAAACATAACACACATGGCAATATAGTCCTTTTTTATACAGAAGAGACAGCTGCACACATGGACGATACTGACATGCTTCATCTCATCAAAATTCAAAAAGGTTTCTTCTTTCTTTTTTTTTTGAGGGTAAACTAACCGGTGATGATCAATATAGAATATAGTTCATGATTATTAAAGAATATCTGATTATAAAATTAATGTATGAAAATTCCTGACTTGTTTTATTCAGAGTGTAAACATCCCAAACAGTCTCTGTGGCTCATATGAGAGGCATGACGTTAGAAAGGAAAGAAAAAAAGCGACTTTTGTCTCAACTCACGTGTTGATGAGTCACTCGTTTGGCTGGCCATCGAAAAAAAAAAAAAAAGCAAAAACAGTTAATAAAATCATTATTACTGAATCACAAGAAGAACTCAGCTGCCTAAAACTGATAAAACATTAAAAATCAATTTCCATATTTTTTTTGTCACGTTTTAAAATGTATACGTCACAAGCACCTCAATCCATATCATATCATATCATATCATATCATGACTGCACTGTATCCCTCTCACGACATATCATTCAAGATGTTACATTACAATTATCATATCAAATGCAGAACTAGTATTTGAGTGCTAAACACATATCTCAAAGGGTACATTTACATTTATCTGTGGAAGAAAATAACTGAGCGTGGCTGTGCTCTCCGTTCTGGGAGAGGTGTACATCGAGATCTTTTCGGGTGATTCGGCTATTTACAGGTGAACTTCATCGGCAAGAGGAGGGATTTCAGAAAGTGACGGTGTAACTGAGACGGGCAGTGTTCCAGTCCGCTCAGGGTCAGTGTTTAGAGGGTGAAGCTTTGGAGAAGAACACAACTAGTGAAACTCAGATTTGGTTTGATTCCTGAGGTGTGTGTCTTTGTTTGTGTTGAAAGACCGAGATGGACATATGTTCGATTCCTGCTGCCGCTGGTGATGAGTGGAGCGAAAACCAGAGAGGTCTTAAGAGCAACAGTCTGGCATTTCGAGAAGTGAACTCATTCACTTTCCTGCCGAGACTCAGACGGGAAGATCGACCCCACTTTCATGTTCATAGGGTAAATATCAAGCTAAGGCTAGCAGCCAGTTAGCTTAGGCTTAAACACTGCTGGAGACAGTTAGCTTGGCTTCGACCAAAAAGAAACTAAATCAGTGTAACGATGTTCTCAACGATCTCTTGACAAGAAAGCGAATGAGCGTTTTTCCCCAAAACGATTGCCTTAATAAACGTTCGCCACTCCTCCGCCTTAAACCAACGGTTAATACCTCGGTGGATAAATAAACTCTGCTCACGTAAATGCACAGTAATCCTTGAGATACCACATGATTTGAGTCTTTTAGGTATTTCTTTGACGGGGGGGGCTGGGGTGCTTTGTGTTTTAAGGGATTTTCGTCTCCCTTATTTTTTTGTTTCGCAATAGTGCAACAACTTATCGAGCAATAGCAATAAAAAGTCTAAGATGGAGAAGAAAGTAAAGGAGAAAAACCTATGAGCGCAAAAACATAAAGAAGAAGAAGAAGAAAGATCATAATAGTACCTGGCATACTTTCAGAGAGTATTAAAAAAAACAACAACATTCGTACACATTCGCACAATATATTCATATTCATATATATATGCATATAAAACACCAAAAAACGGAGGAAGTTGGTCGCTGCCTGGCTTCCTGTGGCTGAAGCAGACAGTGAACAATGTTTTTTTTAGGCTGTTAGGAGTTGTGTGTTGAGAGGCTGTGCTGGCTCAGGGCGCGAGGCCATCACAGCCGGGCCACGTTCACGAGCCGGCGCCCAAAGGTACGGGGGAGGAGACGCTTCTGAACTGATATATCGTACCTGAGCTCGACCCCGGCGGGCGAGCTCTCCCGTTCTGAAGCATCCGCCTCCGTCTGGGCCTGCCGCCTCTCCTGAGCCTCCATCCTCTTCCCCTCTGGTGTGAGCCCACAGCTCTTAATCAACATCATGGAAGGGAAGAGGATGGAGAATCAGGAGGTGGGGGGACTATCAAACATGACCGAGGTGGTTTGTTTTTAACATAGGGAGGGGTGGGTCTTGGGTGTTGCAGGGTGGGGGTTGAGATGTGGAGAGATGGGTGGTGGTGGGAGAGGATCGCTTGTCCTTATGAGTAGGAGGAGGAGTTCTGGCCCTCCTTGGAGCGCGCCTCAGCCTCCAGATCCTGGTCGTCCTTGGTCTTGATGTCCTGGTAGTCGTGTGTGGAGACGGCGCTCTTCAGGTAGGCCCAGTTAGCCGCCAAAATCATCAGGTAGTGGATCTGAGGAGAAACGGACATGTTTTCTTCATTTACTTTACAGACAGGGAATGATGTGCTACACACTGATTTAATGCTGTATGATATAAAAAATCACGAGTGTTCAGGAAAAGCACGACAGATGTGCAGAAACAGCCTGCTCGCTGACAATGCTTGATTCCTTTGGCTGATGGAAACTATTCTCCCACCATCCAGTGCACGAAGGAAACGTTAGAGCTGCGACCAGCTGCAAAAAATTAGAACCAATTATGGAGAAATAAAGAATTACTGATTTTTGGAAAAACCATTTTCCTTTATTATTGAAGTTTGGTTGGCGTGACGTTCTCAAGTCAAGAGGTTTGATCGTGGTCTGCTCCTTTTTTCATTATTTCCTGTTTGTGTAACAGTGTGTTGAACGCAAAAAGTTTCCTGTAATGATTAGCATGAAGTACACATTCAGCAAACGCTGAAGAAACAACCATTTAAAGTCTGCAAAGAAAGCTACTTCTCACCACTAATTGCTTTAACGTTTTCAACATTTCCTCTGTGTGTTGCATTGTGGGACAATCACACTTAACTGAGTCTGTTTCCACTGTGGACAGACTAGAAACTCAGACTTTGCTTCCAGGTAATTCCACTGATTAGCAGGCGTCAGTGAAGTCACCTGGTCGTCACCTGGAAGTCACTGTTCAACCAGAGCGACGTCACCAGCCAGTGAAGAACATTTTGATTTCTGATTTTGATTCACGTTTGCTCAAATGCTTTTTTCTGATCTCACTGTTCTGGATGTCGTCCTGCTGCCTGGACGTTAGCTGGAACACATGGCAGCGCAGAGGGTTGTCAGGTGACTCAGTGTAACATCTGGAGAGGTGCTCATTGCTTTTTTTAGTCTCTCCTTAGTCTCTCCCTGGACGTGAAACAAAACAGTCCGCCTCCACAGCAGAGTACACACTGACCCTGTCTACACGCAGCAGAGGCAGGCTGCGGCTCGGCTCTCAACCCGTAAGACGACCGTGAGAGGCGGGGTTGCCGTGGCAACAGATAAGCACGCCATGGCAACGTGCATATTTTGAGGAGCCCATTATCGTGGGATCGCGAGCAGCTTACCAATGCGATGACGGTGGCACCTGCGCCGGCGAACGCGACGATGTAGAGGTGGTAGGACAGGTAGAACTGTGGACGAGAAGAGGACATGAGTGAGGAAGCAAAGGGATGACAGAGGACAAGAGAAGACGTCACGTCCTGTCCTCTCACCTCGCTGGTGTTACAGATGTCTCCCAGTGTGGCTCCACAAGCTTTTCCTGGCGTGGCGTTCCACGGAATTATACCTACAGGATCAGAGAGATGAAACATCACAGGAGCGCCGCCGTCTCATCGGAGGCAAGAAGCTTTTTCCTCCCCCGAGACTGCCTGATTGAAAGCATTATGACTTAGGCTCGGATAAAGATTAAAGGAGACAGGGCCGCCGCTGTCCGGGCCTCTGAGCCCCTCCTACGGGAAAAATATGGGTCATTATTTTGATTCATATCTTCACTGTAAAAACATTTTGGAGAACTGGCTGGAAACGCTTATTATAGGCTGCACTCATCCTTTACCTTTTCTTCTTCTACAATTACAAACATTAGTACCAAAACATTTCACTCATCAACTGTAGCTGCTGATAATAGTTTGATGTCTGCCAGTAATTGGGGTTAATATTTCATACAACGTAGTACAGTATGACTGCCAATGAAGCATATGTGATCCTCATCCTGCTTTGTAAGCAGGCCAGCTGTCCTTCAAATATGGGTCACATACTGTGCATTAGGCCATCTAACAGATAACAAGATATGCAATCATAGGAGAGCGTTACTGCGTACGGCGTAATACTGCAGGAGGGTGGATTTTCATAGAGATTCAATCAGGCTTTCAATAATCTAAATGTATTTTTGACCTCTTCCTGTATGGAAAATAACATTCAAAGTGAACTGGAGATGGAGATTAATTTGCTCTGTGCACAGGGACAACGGACAGAGTAAAGCTTTTTGAATCATACTGGAAAAAGGAGTATTTTTCAACAATTAAAGCAAGACTAGCTAGTGGTGCAGTGTTCTCATGTATAAGCAGTACTGAACTAAGTTTATGATGGCTAATATATGTCCAATATGGCCAGTATTCGATGGCCGTGGCTGCCTGTCACGTTTGAGCTCGGCTGCCTCGATCAGGGGAACTTCTCCTAAACGTTGACAACATGTAAGACAGCATGCGGCCTGATTCTTTTTACTGCAGCTGCAAGTCAAAATACCTGAGGGATACGCAACATGGTGCACTTGAACATGTCTTCTCCCTCTTGTTTTTTTGGCAGGTGAATCTGAAACAAATTTCCTTCCAATACTTCCAGTAGTTTTGCCACTTCAGCACTGGGAACATGTCTTTAGTTGAGCTGCTAATGGTGGGGGTCCACAGTTCTGATGAGTGAGGTTTAAATCACTGTCCAGTGAGTTGAAATGGAGCAGATACATATTTACTCCTCCTACACTTCAGTTGACATGTAGCACATTTAGTGTCTTATCCTAAACAGCTAATTTCCCATAAACCATTGCTAGCAGAGAGTTGGTCTCATAGTTCTGAAGATAAACACGGAACATGAACGTAAGCTGACATGAAGTTGGTGTTATACATGTAGGATATTCAGCCTTTTTCTGTGCTCTTCCAAACCCAGTTATCAAGGCCCACCTCCAAGGCTCCTGCACACCTGATCCAATTAAACTGCAATGGAAACGTGTCATCCTAAATTAGATCAGGTGTGCAGGAACAGAGCAGAGCAGGAATATAAAAGGACACGCTGGCCTGAATGACTCGAGGACGAGCTGACAAACACTGCTCGGAGGCTGCCAGTCTTCATAGCAATGGTTTGTGGTGATAATGAGCATAAAATAATGAACACTTAATGGTGCTCAGGGGAGCATTGCTTCAGAGACAGCTCTTTGGATTTCTCATCATGACATGATGCTTGAGATATTTCTACTTCTGATCCAATTACAGGTGACAGTTGGAGAAATTTAGAATGACAGCTGTCAGCTTTTGATGTTTGTCCCCCACACATTGTGTTTGACTGATGCTCAACAGTCATACACTGGAAAAACACCTGTATGAGAAGCTGAGAGCTTAAATTCACCTGCTGACGTAAGCCACAACATTACCCTGAGAAATGACAGGTGGAGGAAACAACTAACCGTACTGCCTGACATCCACACAGATGGAGTCAGGCGAGGTGATGTTGGCGTCAGGAGACTTCATGGCAGCACAGGTATTCCACATGTTGAAGAACAGCAGGACAGGTATCGCCGTGAAGCCGAAGATGGCGAGGAAGGCCAGGGCGAGGATGTAGGTCAGGAACATGAACTGAAGGAGAGGAGAGGGGTGAAAAGAGAGAACTGGCTCCACAGACGCACACTCAGAGTCTGTGTTTCAGCTAATGTTACCGGACATCTGCAGCAATTAGAGTAATCAGGCTCGAAAGGACAAACTGTGCCAGAATTACCCTCAAGGGCTCGATTCTGAGTGTGTGTGTGTGTATCCGTCCTTCTTATGTGTCTGTGTGTGTCCATAATGTGCAGTGGAGGTGTGTGATGATGTCACTGCAACACTTTCATGATGACCTCGTCCTGGCTTGTGCAGCATTATTAATTACTGTTTTGTGTCATTTCTCTAAGCCTGTAAACACTATTTTAAGCATAAACATTATAAAATACACATCAAAGTAATTAAAAACTCATTTAGAGGCTTTAATTTGGAGTGTAACTGGGTCAGTGGGTGTGATGGTTTGCAGCAGAGCGTGTGTGTGTGTGTGTGTGTGTGTGTGTGTGCTGACATACAAAGGCAGTGATGCAGCGTCCACAGACGGTCGTCTTGAAGTCACTCTGCAGCTCCTTCTTGATGGCGCTGGTGGTGTAAAAGCCCTCAGCCAGCAGGATGATGGCGTAGACGAAGAAGAAGGAGGCGATGCCGTAGATGATGTACTGAAAGATCTGGATCCTGACCCCCCCCCCCCCCCCCCCCCCCACACACACACACACACAGAACAGGAAGGATTCATTAAAGCAAGACTGTGTAAGCAAACTTCAGTAAAGACCAGTATCTTAAGGGTGTTGGCCAATTTAGAGGGATATCTTGGCCGATGTTAGCTGCCTTTAAGCTTATGGCGCTAATGGTTGCTAACATTAGAAAGATGTGAGCAGCGTTCTGTGGCTGCAAGATTGTTATCCAATGTTAGCCAACTTTAGCAGAAGATTTCTGAAATCTGACATATCAGGACATATTTCATTCTTTCTGACATTCTATCATACGCTTCAGTGCTTTACTGCTTGATTTCACTGATAAAGAATGATGTAAAGACAGCTATTGTCTGCTGAGTGAACCACACTGTGAACCTACACCATGGCGAGGGTTTCGTGGTCGCTGGTGACCCTTGAGAAGTGGTTCTCCAGCATGGTCAGGGTCCCAGTCAGCGCCACGTGGCCGCAGCCGCAGAACAGAGCCACGCCTGAAAAGCAGAGGATGGTGGCCACCAGCGAGGCGTAGGGCACCCCGCCTAGACACTTGATGCAGCACTCGAAGCATCCTGCAGGGGGAGGCGGACAGAACAGGGTTAATTCACTGGTGCGAAGGCCATTCTGTCGGAAACTTCCCCTGCAGCTAAAAATGCTTTAAGGAGGACACAGGAACAAACAATCCATGTCAGATTTCAAAGCACGCAAATGGCGAAAGACTGCAAACCAAATGCATGCTTTACACGGAGCATACAGAGCGGAGACCTCATAAAGCGATGGTGACGACACTCACTGCAACACTCGACGGCCTTTTGTCCACTGCTGTTTAATCTTTCCTCCTGCGTGGATGTTCATGCTGCCATGCTCGTCTCTCTAAGTCTACACGGGAAGAACAACACTTCTCCCTCTCAGGCGTGTCGTGCGCCTAATCATAGCATCTTTCACAGCTCGAGTGTTCACTTTGAGCTCAGCTGGGAGTGCTGAATATTACATGCAAACTGCGCTACTTGCTCACATCCCACTCCAAATAACTACTCCATCTCCCCTTTGTCTTTAAAGAAACATTTGAAACATTTTTCTGTATTAAGACCAGATCGAATGAATAACCCATAGCCTTAAATAAATTATTTCAAGATAAATGACTTGCCATTTATTTTCTAGGGCAGTTTCTACAGAATGATGATGATGAAGAGTTTGTAAATTTGCCATTAACTGTGCTGGTGCATGAAGTTTCCAGCGTGAGATGTGAGCTTCATGGGATGCAGGTATTGTAAACGCGATGCATTCTGCTCCCATCACAGTCAAGAGGATGAAGAGGAATGAAAAGGAGGGAAAATAACACATTGTGTTGAGCACAAGAGTCGCATCTTATATAACACCCGTTAAAAATAGCTCCTCCAGCAAAGCAGGAAGTTACTCTGGGAAAAAAAAAAAAAAGACAAAATGAACTGTCTTGTGTGTGCCACTTTGCTGTTTCCATGACAACATGCTCCCATCGGCAGCTCTGAAGCATCATTATTTCATGAACAGAAGTTTGTTGGATCTAAACATTTCTGTTTGTAGAGCCTTGTACACACGACTGACCGGAGTACATACTCCGTTTGTCAAACTGTACTCTTTACTCAGGCCGGGTGGTGCTCCGGATCATCAGCAGCATCTCTCCTGGAGACGTCTGTTAGCATCGCTTTGGTCAAGAATGAAATTTCTCAACAGCTATTAACTGGATTTCCATGAACACTGGGACATGCATGCTCTTCAGACCATGAATCCTACTGGCTTTGGTGATCCCTGACTTCTCCTTCAACAACTATTGGATGGATTACCATGAAATTTGGTGCACACGTTCATGTTCTCCACAGAATGAAATGCAACAACTCTGCACCCATTAACTAAGACTAAACGTTGCAGATGTTCTAACATCAGCATGTTGGGACTGTGAGCATGTAGCTGCAGCAGTGGTTTAGACATACGTGCAGCAAAGGAAGAGCTGGTTTGTCTCTTGATTTGGAAAATTTTGCACAATTTCATGAAATGTACAAACAAGATAAAATATACGGCACAAGTCTATTCAGAACGTTTTTAATTGGATAATTTGTTCCCACAAAATTACAAGCTAAAAAGTTTGCTGCTTCATTTGCTGACCTCGTCATCAGGCTTTATGATCTGTGATTTACCATTTTACAGCAGCATTTTACAGCTGGCACTTTACATAAACTGCTGAGCAAAACTGACATCATCAGTCAGAGAGCTGTTGGCTTGTGGTTCCTCCATGTTTCTGACCTCAGTGTGGGGTCGTATGCGGGCAGATATTGAAAACCCTCCTCTCCTTGTCTGAGTGAATGAAAAACCAAGCCATAAATCTAAGATGCAACTGCTCCCTTCCAAAGTGTGCTGCTGCTGCTGAAGACTCTGCGTTGCGTAACCGAGCGGAGGCTTGTTGCATAATAGATCCAAATCCTATTAATGTTAATGAAGGAAGCGGGCTGATGGAGAGGTGGAGCTGATAAGGCTGGATGGCTCGAAAATCCTGAGCCGAGAAACGGGCCAGGCCTCGGGGGGTGGGGGGTTCACAGGTCGATACAATGACGAGCGGGAGGCTGTTTAAAAGCTGCTGTGCAATGACACTCCATCCGCCATAAAAGGTCAATCTTAACAGGTAATTTAGTATGTTAGTCCTCCTGTCTTTTTTATTTAGGGGAGAGAGTAAAAGCTGTCAGGGAGATGTGATAATCCTGCTTTTTCAACTGCGACTGACGTTATCTTGACATTCATGGACTTTAACTGTCCTTTGAAGGTGGTGAAAGGAGCCTGTTAGCAGATTTTGCTCATTTCTTAAGATAAGTGCACGGCCGGTAGTTAAGGCTCATATTATTCCTGCCGTTAGCCCGGTCGTCCCGCCCCATGCACAGGTTTCTTTAAACACTGCAGGGGCCCCTCATCTGGTCTGCCTCTGGCTACGATTGTTTGTCAGACTCAGTTTTTAAAGTACGCTAATGGGAAACAGACAGGCTGGAGTGGTCAGCTCCAGCCAGCCCTAATGGAAATCAATGGGCTATTCATTAGAGTAGGATTTAGGTGACACACCGAGGCCGGCCCATCGCTCTCGTTTTATACCTCGCTGCATCGCTACCTCTTATCTCTGCCCCGCTTGTCTTCTCTGCTCTCTCTTTGAAATATGACTGCATGCCCACGCTGTACTTACAGTGAGCCAGCTGGAGTTAATCGCTTAGACAATACGTTACGCTCCTCTCAAGACGTTGTATCGTATATCATCTCAACAATCTCAGACCAAGTACAATTCATCAGGTTGTGGGAACATTTTGCAGGCTGTCTGTGAAGGAACACCAGCATGCCAGCATGAAAGAACAGAAGATTTGGGGACTTCCGACTTTCATTGTTTCAAGCGACAGAAAGGCAAATAATTTGACAGACAAGAGCTGCAATTAAGGATTAACATCCCCTGCTGTTAATAAAGCTCGTTCTCCTTCCAAATCGCTGTAGCGGCCTGCAGGACAAAACTGGAAAATGTCCCCCTGCTTAAATTAGGATTTCAATTTGCAGCTGAGGGTGACAGTTAAGCAAGTAGTGATAACAGATTCAGCCTCTTTTTGTTTTCTCCACAGACGAAGACAAAACGGAGGGATGAGAGAGGGAGATGGTGGAATAAGCATGGAGCACGAGAGAGAGAAAGAGAGAGAGAGAGGAGAGCAGCGAGGTGAATGGAGAGGAAGGCCGAGCGAGAGATCGATAGAAAGCAGGCGGCGAAACAAAGAGAGAGAAGAAGAAGGTGAGGAAAGAGGCAGGGCGAGCGAGGAAGAACAGAGAGAGAGAAAGTGTGAGCGAAAAGCAGCTCTTCGCCCCAGGGCCGGCGAGCAGCAGTTGCCATAGCAACGCGTTACCCACGACCCAGTTCAGCGGCGGCGTAGTCCTTCACAGCCGCCTCACGCACACACACACACGCACACACACACTGATGCGGAGTGATGTAACCTGAATCAAAACCTGACGACGGCTGCTGAACGGCGACAACAGTCTGGAATCTGAAATAAAAATAACAAACCGAGTGCAGGACGTGAACGCAGCTGAAGTGCATGATGGGAAATATGGGAAGGAACTGTGCTGGTCAGGTTTTAAGAAGTGCACGGACTTAAAGAACTGATGATACAACAGGAAGTGGTGCACACTGACGCTGAACGTGTTTTATGAACGCACCCAGCAGATATGGAGCAGTGGAGCATGTGTACCTCTGTGCTCCTGATGAAGCCGAGTCCACCGTCTGCTCTCTTTTAGCTCTGTCTGTGGTCTTCACTCACTCCTGAGGGAAATATCCAGCTCTGCAGCTGCTAAATGCTCCTCTACGTCCACCAGCTTGTCGCTCGCCCGCTGTTTGGTGCTGAGCAGGTTTCTGAGAACTTTTGTTGATGAGGGCCGTAAATTTCAGGCTGGAAAACCAAAACAGTGACCTGCAGAGCGTCGTGATAATTCATTTCATCCATTGTTGATAGAAATATTGATTATAGCAGCGTTAAATTCAGATTACAATCACCAGGACTCACTTTAACTTTTTAGGTTTTAGTCTTTCTGCTCTACTCGACACAGCCATCATGCACTAGCAGGGGCATTATGCAACGTTACACAACTGCAGGCAGTTCATGATTTGTCAGAAACTGTGAAGCTGCATGAAAAAATGAAGAAAGTCTTTGTCCAGGAGAAACTCCTGTGTGCAGACATGTTTCTTCATAATTTTAACAATCTGCACAGTCAATACAAAAGCTCCATTTGGGTTTTCCCTTTTTCCCCTTCATATTCTCAGTCTTCTCATTGGAAGAGAGTGTTTCAGGCTTTTTGATTGGATGAACAGGAGTGGCACAGAGTTGCCATGGCTGGAGACAGAACTTGTCACCCACCGCTGACATCCTTTGTGATTATGCTCTGCTTCCTGTCAATCACCTGCCACCCACAACATGAAACGACTGAGCGTTCGCTGTGAAATAATCCCTGAAATACATGTTGCCTTAAAACCTCCTCATCACTTTGTCACTACTTTTGAACTTGTAGGGTTTGCATTTTAAAAACTTGGAGAAAGAAGATCACCCCGACCGTCCTGATGGTTAATAATTTGCTATAAACTGTGCAACCCAGTGGCACCGCATGATGATCGCCAACTGTTCGAATACACAGAGCATTTGCCAGGAATAAGAGTGTTAATAAAGCTTTTGAATATTTCAGCGACCGGTCTGGTCCCTGCCCGCGGCTGCATTCCAATTTACAAGTGCAGTATTCATTATGGGGCAATTTCCTCACATTGCATTATGGGTAGATTCCCACAAGAGGTGAGGAGGACCTCAGAGAGAGAGGAAGGGTGTGGGAAAGTGAAGGGGAACGGGATGGGAGGGGGCGCATGGCTGCGTCTCCTCTGCTTGACATGAAAAAGAAGCCCCATCTGTTTGATGGCAGCAGACTTCAGACACAACAACACTCACAAACTCGTAACTTCAGCTTGGGAGATTTCCGTCTTTCCACTTGAGCTGAAAGATCAAATGCTGCTCTGAGCTTTTATGAAACCCTTTTAAAAATCATGAGGGAACATCAAAACCGCGTCGTCATGAGGTTAAAAACAAAGCTGTATCTGGTTAAAGGATAATTCCAGTTTATTGCGACTCGGCTCTTGTTTTTGTCGTTGTTCTCATTGTTTCTATCAGTTGTGACACCAAAGTAATGGCTTAAATCTGGGAACACAGCCACAACAATGTCCAACAGGGAAAGAAAGACGAGCGGTTCAATGACGAGCACGCCACGGTTTATCTGAACGTGAAGTGTTGACTAAACTAACCTGCCTGTCACTGTCATCATTAATTCAGTTAAGTGTTTTGTCGTCGGCTCATTAATCAAACTAACATCTACACACGAGGTGCAGTGAACGCAGCACACGTAGCAGAGCAGCAGCTTCAGCTCTCCTTCAGGCTTCGTTCATTCTGATGAACATTGCTCAGTGGTGCGTGAAGCCAAAAAAGCCACTTCCTGCTGTAAAGAAATTACCTGGACAAGTGCACAGCTATGGGCCCCAGCGCTCAGAGCACGGGGCCCGTAGCTGAGACAGCGAACTTCCCATTCAGCCCTCTGCCAACTTGAATGGGGATGAAATTCAACCACACAGCTCTTGTAGACTTGTTAATGCTGTCATTTCTGTGATGGCTGTGGTCTCAGGAGAGAGGCGGGGCCGAACTGCTCTGGGAGCGAGCTTGATGAGACACACCTGCATCTCATCTGTTAATCAGCTCGGCTTCTTAAGGCACCTGACGCTCACCTCCTGTGCTGGACTGTTCGCTTTGTCTCTGCCACATGCAGCTCACTGCTGAATTGTTTCTCTCGTCTCTCGTCCCGCTCCTCTTGCCTCCAGTGTTTGTTTGAACATTTGTACTTATCATGTGAGTTTTCTTAGGTAAACCCTTTCTTCCCAGAAGTCTGGTGATTTTTAGTTGACTTTATTTTGCTACTTGTTACTGCTCTGAGTTTTTCTGATCATCTTTGTTTTGGTACTTTTCCCCGTTGTGGTGATTTTCTGTTCTTGCTTGTATGTGTTCTCCCTGGTTCAGGTGATTTTTTTTTGCTTGTACTTTTGATCAATAAATCCTGGTTTTCTTCCTCTCTGCGACTGGGTCCTGGCCTTCCTTAGCATGAACCGTCACAATTTTGTTGCTTCTTTCACAATGGAAGTCTGTGGACATAAGCTACACTCATCGTTTCTGTGTAATCAGACAGGAGATGTTTGTCAGCCCACCTGATTTCTTACAGTTCCTCTTGTCTCCCTCTTAAACTTCATCAGAGCCAACAGGATTATGAGAGGGAAACATTAAGTGTGAGATCATCGTCCAGTGACTGAAGTAATTAAGGCCCACAGTACTTCCTCAGGCTCAAAGAAAGCTGCCCACAACACACACACACACACACACACACACACACACACACACACACACACACACACACCTCTTTTGCATGTAGTGCTGAAAGCTGAAGTAATGTATGTAAGCTCAGTGTTGATCATGAGCATCAGAGCGATGGAAAAATAAATCTGAAAACACATCAAAGGAAAACTGTGCAGGAAGTTCAGCTGCTTGAGTTCATACAGAGAAAATACTTCAGGATATGCATTTAGTTTCACTTCCTGTTTAAAAAACCATGTTTAGTTCCTCCTTCCTCATCTCGACACACACTCATCTGATCACATTAACAGAGTGAATGTTTGCAGTAATCAGCTTGTTTGCGTCGCTGATCAAGACGACACAATATGCTCTGCGCCAGGTGAGAGGATGACGCCAGCCGCCATCGCGTTCCCCAACACAAACCTTTTTCCTTTTTTCCCACGGTGCATAGCTGACCCTAATCTTCTGTTTGTGAGAAAACCTTGGCTGGTTATGCAGCATTATGAATGCCACAAGGTCAGCATCTGGCCAGGCGTAATTGAGCATGATGGACGGCACGAATCTCAAATCCTGTTCCTGCGCTCGGCGGCGTGATCAATACTCTCATCCTGCTGATCTGCTGGATGTCACCTGCTTCCATCTCTCACTTTCTGTGGCCAATCTGGGCCAAAGACCGACAGCTGGATGAGGGACTCAAATCCCAAGACACACACCGAACACACACACCTACGTTAAATACACAAAAACAACACAGGAACACGTACACAGATGGAGCACACACGTGGAAACACACAAACGGTTCATCTGGTGCAGATTACAATCAGTTTGTTTGCATGTTTGCATCTGTTTCGCACTGACACCTCCTACCTGTGCGTGCCACAAACAAAAATTACAAATCTGAGAAAAAACTGGAATGAATCACATTCACATTCACATTCAAGAACTTTCTCTTTATTGGTTGTAATAGCTCGACGTTTTTGACACGGAGGGTCAAAAGTTATGAAAATTAGTCTGAATTTTGATTCATTGTGATAAAATTAAGAGAGAGTAATAAAAAGAAAATGAAAAATTACTTAAAATACAACAAAAAAGTGTCTTATTTTAATGTTTTTCATTCATTGATTTGCCCTTTGTGCTTGAAATTAGTTTCCACACATGAAACGAGGAGCTCGAGTTACTGAGAAAGTGCTTCGCCTTCAGGCGGCCTCATAGGTTGAAGTGTATTACCGACAGCTGGATTTGTGTCCTTTAGGGCGATTTTGTACAATGATGCAATTAATAGAGTTTATTTCCAATTATTAGAAGAGTAAATTTGAAGTGCCTGCCATAGGGTGAGTGAAAACTCTCTCTGTGTGCTGTTTCTGATCTAGTACTCAGAGGCAGATCACCTGTAATGAGCTGCCGGCTCAGCGGAGCCCAGTGAACGTTAGTTTGGGTCTTTTTCCACCAAAATATAAAATGGCCCCTCTGGCCAGACGTGCCGTGCCATCGAACTGAATGGCTCAGCAGTTACGCAACCAACTTGGCTAATGTCACTTTCCCCGAGATGTCAGCGAAGTCGGTGGCCCTCCCCTGGCCCCCTCGCCTCCACTCCACCTCCTCCCCCTGATGTGATTATGGAGATTCACTATCCAGTAGCCTCAGGGGCTCGGCAAACACTCTGTGTGTGTGTGTGTGTGTGTGTGTGTGTGTGTGTGTGTGTGTGTGTGTGTGTGTGGTTGGCACAAAGGGGCAGATACTCTGAAATATGAGTTAGTGCAACACATTTACTGTAACACAGACACACTTTCTTTGAGGGCTGACTCCACACTGTTTTCTTGATTATTCATCAAATGTTAAGGAAAATGTGAATAAGACAAATAGAAGAAGTTCTTCGAGAGTCTGGGGTCGCCACCACAAACCAAAAAACACAGCTTCATATCATCATCAGCGGTCTTAAAGCAGGACCAAACAGAACCCAGCCTGAAACAGAGACACAAAATGAGCGACTCATCGTTCAGGCGCCGTCGTTTATCGATGTCAGCCGTGGCTAATGATGACGAGTGCTAATCGGCATCAGGCGCTTTATGGGCTATGGATGAGAGGAGCAGATTGAGCATCAGTGGGTGATGGAGGAAGGCCAGAGGAGGTTGGCATCGCTCAGGAACAAGGCATGCTGCGCCAACCTGCCACTTGCTGCTATTCATATCCCCACTGCAGACCGGGGCGCAAACGTGGACGCAGTGTTGGAGGGTGGTGCGCTGAGATTACTGTTTTCCATTATCGCTTCATCTTTTCATTATTTTCTTAATGAATAAATTCATAGTTCAGTCTGTAAAACATCACATAATAATGGAAAACGCAGAGGTGACGTCTTCAAATGATGTCTTTTGTCACACCAACAGATGAAAAGCTGAATACATAAGCAACAGCCTGCAGCCCCTTCAGCGACTCGCCCCCTACACCGAGGGGCTTTGCCGCTGCAGCCTTACTTGATCCATATGACCAGCAGCTTACAGTGGCTAATGTTAGCAAACCTGATATGCTGGCTGTTAGTTATTGTTTGCAGACTTTATATATGATGGATAACGTTCGCTAATGTAAGAAAACTTTCTACATGTTCTCAATTAGTTTTCTTTCATAAGCTATTAATTGTTTTTTTGTGAGCAGAAATACTTTAAATGCCACCATCACCTCACACAGCCACACACTTAGCCACACTGCAATGACAATGTTTTTGAAGTGGACTACTCATAATTTACTTTCTTTTTAAAAAGACACTAAACACAGCTCACACAGGCAGTTTAAGATATTTTTAAAGGATTTTCCCAGCATGCATGCAGAAAAGAAATGGCAACAAGGCACATCCATACTAAATATTGCTTGTTCTGTCAACAGTCGAACATAAATGTGACACAGTGTGGGGACTCAGGCTGAATGTGAACACAATGGTGTACCACGCAGTCTCGCCCACACTTGCAAAAATAGAGCTTTTCCTTCGGTGCAAGCGAAGCACCGACACACACATTCCCCTGAACCGCTCCTGGTCATTGACACGTAAACAAATACAAGCGCAAACACCGACCCTGACATACTACACACACACACACACACACACACACACACACACACACACACACACAAACACACACACACACACACACACACACACACAAACACACACACACACACACACACACACACACACAAACACACACACACACACACACACACACACACAAACACACACACACACACACACACACACACACACACACACACACACACACACACATCTCCAGATGGAGGCTGACAGCATGCTTTGGGCAAATGGCTTCAAATGAGGAACACATGAGCCTCTCCCTGTGTGACGGCTTTCACATGCTCCCACAACCTCACACACCTCCAGGGCGAAGGGAGGAAAGGCGAAGGGTGTGTGTGTGTGTGTGTGTGTGTGAGAGTGTGTGTGAGTGTGTGTGTGTGTGTGTGTGTGTGTGTGTGTGTGTGTGTGTGTGTGTGTGTGTGTGTGTGAGGAAGATAAGCAGGAGAATCAGGACAAGACAGGGAGGACAGAAGATGAAGAGGAGGGCTAGAGAACAGAGGGAAGGAAAGCAGGAGGATTGTGGCAGTTTGGTTACAACATATATACGCAGGGACGGATTTGTATGTGCAAAACAAGTTTTCAGAGCGTGTAAGGACAGAATACAGAGCACAATCGATGTTTGAAGAGGAGTGTGTGTCACTGGCTTTGAGCATGAAATAAGACGTCCGTTTGGTTTGGATTCCTTGCATGCAAACTCAAAGTGAAAGCAGAGCTAAACTCATCAGATCTCATCAGAGAAGGGTCATCCTGTGAGACTGATTTTACGTTTCAGATGTTAAAGATGTATCAGAATGGGAAAAAAGCTGCAGAAAACACATCAAAAGTGTGTTTTAGGAAAACTCAGCTTCTCTCTGTGCTTCAAATCGACTTCGCGAGCTCCAATTTGTTGTTTTGTTCCACTCAATATTCTTATTAATACGTCACTTTTTAGGAGCATCAATCCGTTGTGTGGGAGCCTTTCTAGTTTTTTGATATGTCATTGGAAAAACTGCCATAAAGAGATGAAACTGGAGAGAGAGTTTCAGGCGAAGTGAGGGGTGGCTATGTGTAACCAAGTCAAGAGGAGCTGGATGCCAACAGCAGCGAGTCTACGCATTGAGTGTATGTGGGTGTGTGTGAGAGAAAATGTCCAAATCAGCTGCTGTAAAATGTTCTGGTCCTCTTCCATTTTCATTCAGCAACTATGAATCTTTAGTTAGTCGAGCATTTTAAGACTTTAAGACATAAAGCTGATGAGCAAATGATGCTTGTTAGCAAAGAAAAGCCATTAAAAAGTGAAGAAGAACATGAGCACATCAATATATCTGCTTTTATTACGAGTCCAATCACCTCCTCTGCTCATCAGCATCATCCAACCAAACTGTTCTTCTATTTTTGTATCCGCATGGAGGGACAAGAGGAAAGTGTGTGGATATTATGCAATTCTGCCGTTAGCGAAGCTACAGTAGATAAATGCGTGGAGGCTAACTGATGATTTTTAGCCGTTTTCTGCCCTAAAGTTATTACATACACACACACCAGAGCTGAATAATGAGACTCTCGCTCCGTTCAGAGTGTGGAGAAGAAGCTTCTTAGGATTTATGTGTGTGGCAGCAGTGATTTGCTTTGGCCCACAAAGTGGATTAAAAGGCATAATAACGCCGACACTGGCGACAAGTTCATTGAGAAAAGGAGCAGAAGTCACTAAAGGCCACCTTCTCATGTTTACAGTACAGCAACAATGATCCATGAAGGATTCAAATGTTTTGTGCAACATAAAGAAATGCTGCTTGATCTACTTTAAGGTCAAGAAGGCGGGGGAGGGAACCTGTCCAGTGTTTATCAGAAACACAAACTAAATGTCAGCCCCAGCAGGGACAACAGTCCAGGTCCTCTGCTGCCGCCTGGTCATCAAACACGGGTCGGCCTTTAGGTTCGAGGCCTCCATCGGCTCAGCTGGGCTGTGGTGCTCAGGCATTTCTCGGCTCCTCCTGGCTTGAGCTGATATCAGAAGACAACCCTGGGTTATTTCCCCCTCTTGTGAGGTCATTGTTGATCCAACCAAGCATGCTAACAGCTAGCCTCAGCCTGCGCTGTCCCTGGAGAGGCGACAGCGAGTACAATGTGACATCAGTCCAAAACCTTTAAGGTATTCAACGATCACAGAAAACCAGCACATATTCTCATTTGAGGAGCTGGAACCGCACATTTTTAGCACTTTTGCTTGTTACTGAGTCATTTTCTGTCAGAATAAGATGTCAGACTTCCAGTGGTTCCCACCCCTCCCTCATGACGGGTCATGCCACAGTGCGGGGACAGGCTGAGGGCAGCGCACAAGTGGTATTTCATATAAAGAGAGCAAAACACTGGCCTAATTCTGTGTGACAGAAATGTTTTATTTCTCATGCATTCAATCATCTTGTGGCTCCTTAGACTTGCAGGTCGAGCAGCACTGAACTAATCCATCGGCTGACAACTTCAGCTCCATGTGAGTTACAGCAATAAAATCAATCAAATAACTAAAAAACATCCAACCAGAGCAGTGCTGAAAAGAATGACGAGACCACAGATTCTTATCATTTTCTTTTATGGCGTAAAAGTGACCAATGGAAACCAGTCACTTATTTTTAGTGGCGACATGGTGAAACAGTCCCCTCAATCCACCAATCACTGCCAACATGCAAATGTGTTAGAAAGCAGTTCAATCCAATGGGTTTATGCTATCTTAGTCATAAAAAGTCATAAGCAGCCAGTTAGCTTAGCTTCATCTAATTCCTGGCACGAAAGCAAATAAGCGTATTTCCCGAAACAACATTTAAACATTGATCTCCTCTCCTGGATTTCCACTTCCTCCTCCTTGAATCTGTCCATGTTTCATCTGAAATCTTCTAGCATTAACTCTGCAGCAAGGAATCTTCCCATCCTGCTTTGCTCAGGTCAAACATCACAGACTTTCAAAGCTGCAGGACAGATTAAGAGGAGCTCTCTTTGTGCTTCGGAGGCTGCAGCGAGCTCTGCCCCTCCATGCAGAAAATTCAACAAAACCTGCACCCCTCCAGACGATGATGTAATCTCTTACGGTTCTGATCTGAACATCATAACCAAAGGCGGCGAGCCAGCGACATGTTATGTAAGAGCGGACACACGCAGGGAAGGAAGGAAAGAAGGTGTGTGTGAACAGGCTAATCATTTCCAACAAAGGGGAGGACGGACAGACAGTGAGACGAGCTGGAAACGCACTCAGGGCCGCTGTGAACCCTTGCAGCCGCTTTAGGGAACCACATTAAAGTTAAAATCCAAACGTCACAAGGGAGGCGCCTGCTCCTCTAATCAAACTTTCATAGTAATGAAATCAGATATAATTGTACCTCAGAGAGCAGAGCTGATGTCTCGTTATCCGAGTCCTGAGCACAGCGCACCTCCGCAGACATACAGATTAGAGATTATAGGACACAATCAAGCAAAAAGATCAATCCATACCCGTAAACACCACCGCCAGCACCACGTCCACCACCGCCCGTCACTGGGATTATCAACCCTGCCTGTGCTCTGTGCTCATTTTCCAGTTTGTAATTACTCTCAGCTCAATGTCGAGCACACACGCTGCAAAGTGACTCAACAGTGCTGCAATCAAGAACATGGTCTGTTTACCATAATTAAGCTAGCAAATGAAGTCACAGCTAATCAGCACGCTCTCCACAAACAACTGTGAACGTATGGCGCTGATGCTCGACGTGAAGGCCTCCGGTCCTGTTTCTTTATTCTTGACAGATAAGGATCAGTGGGTTGGTCTACTGACAGCAGAGGTGTTTGTGACAAATATCACCTAAAATGAACGTGATGTTTAGATTTGTTGGATATGAACCAAACACATCCGGCTCGACTTTGTTTTCTCGGGCCTGTTGGTCAGATAAAAGGTTCAGATGCTGCAGGAAATACAAGCTGATCGTCTGTTGGATCATTTCACACAAAGCGTTCGCTCGTCACACTGTGCAGCTGCTGGATTCGGCTTTGTAAAATGTTTGTCTTTATTTGAAAACTTCCTCCTGCGTTCTGAATCAGAAACGTGTCCTGATGCAGAAGAGGCAGCGCTGGCACTCAGAAACACAAGCTCCTTACATGACAGCGCTCGCCTTCTTGCCCCCACTGTAAATCTTCAGCTTCTTAACGGATGCTATAAGCTTATGGTCACATTCCAGATGTCAAACGCACACACAAATGATTGCACCAACAAATAGGCCATCCTCCAATCCAGTCTATTTCAGTACGCTGGTGTGGGCGGAATTGGTTGCGCAACATCACACCTGGAGCACAACAGTCCAGGCTGCAGAGGTGGAGATGGGTGAACGTACCGAGATAATTTCACCGCTTCAACATAAAATGGTGATTAAGGAAATCAGAGGGTTAATTGTTAACTAGAAATATGGCCGCCCTCCTGCCCAACTATCCTGCGGGTCTTCAAACAGACTCACCCACTCTGTCAATTGAAGTTGGATGGTAAAGGCTCTCATTGGACACCGGTCTGTGCGTAGCAGCGTGCCTCAGGAGAGGATGATGTAATGTCTTTTTAAAACATCACTGTTGAGGGACACCCCACTCTCCTGCACCTTACGTCACAGACCGACTGTGACCCAGCGATATTACTGTGGCAGGGCCCACCGAGCGCTGCAGGAACTACAAATAACGTCTGTATTTTTGTAGAAAAGTGTGTTGGAGTCACAAAATCGGGCAAAAATATTAAAATCAGTAGTAATTTCGTGATGCCGAAGCTAAAAATCTGAATATTTGCTTGCAAAATAGTAACATTTGCTACAGCTGAATTTAGAAATTTGAATATTAGCTCTCAAAAGAGTCACATTTTGCAATACTACAGTGAATATTAGATCCCAAATTAGCGACATTTCATGCCATTTTGCAACACTGAAGCTAAAAATCTGAACATTAGCTTCCAAAATACTATTATACCCTTCCCTGAAGTGAACAATCACTTCCGAAATGTCTTTTCAAACAGAACCGCTTCACTTTAGCACATTTGCACATGTGAAACTGCAGAAGAAGGAATAAAGCAGGGGAAACACTGCGAGCTGAGTGTGTGTTAAGGCCCTCCAGGCCTGTGCACTCTTACTTGTTATGCTCTCTAACAGTCAACAAGGCAAAAAGGCATCATGTCAGATCAGCTGCAAAGCTGATTTTGTTGTGTTTTAGATCCAATTCTACATCATAATGAGCGACACACATCTGCAGGTAACCTGAGCATTCGTATTCAAGTGGCTCTATGGATAAGATGGCCATGATGAGCAGCCTGCACAGCCAGAATTCCTTCACTGGCTGAATGCTGTCTCCAAACTGAAGGATGTGATTTTACTACAGAGCCACAACGAAAACAAGTCAGCCTCATCCCCTCTGTATGGACGCTGAGTCCACTGCACAGAGACACGCCTTCACTGTCCCTACACACAGCTCCAGTGAGGAAACAGCAACAGTTTGGTTGCATAAAATCGACTCATTTAAGGCTGATCTTTGATGTGCACATCACACACTATTTCCTGTGATTTGCATCTGGATTTCTGTTGCGTGCACACTGATTACGGGCTCATTTTGACGCTGTGCGATCTGAAGGATGCTTACTGCAGAGCGATCTTACTATCTGACAGACCATCTTGTATAAAGGCAGATTTGAATGTGTGCGCCCTACAGAGGCTCCATTAACATGTCTGAGGTTGTAACTGACGAACACAAGCATCCATCTGCGCCAAGTGCACCGCCGATCGTGTCTTCTGCAGCCTCCCGCTCCACCAATGGAGCAGACCGCTGCATCCGTGAAAAAACACAGGCTTCATGGGTAGCAGCGCCGTCGACTTATCACGCTCCTGACAGATCAGACACCGAGCCTCTGTGGGGGAACCGCAGATAACAGTCGAGGCGGCTGCGGCGGGGAGGATCACGAAGCGGCTGCTCCACACCTGAACCTGAACAATGCAGCCGTGCACAGCGCGCAGCCTCCTCCGCCTCCCGATCAGCCGCTCATTAGGCAGAGATAAGCTCACGATGGTGCAGCAACGCAAAAGGCAAATTGGCATTAATGTATGCACCATAAACCAGACCGTGCACGCTCCACAACCCGCCCATCCTTTTATTCTCCTCCACCCGCCTCCGAATCCCTTTGAAGGCGCAAAATAACACAGAAAAACGTCCCTTTGCGCTCGGGTTGGTGCGCTAATCTCGGTCACCCGCAACAGAGAGACCATTATTGCCTTTTCTCCAAATCGCCCTCAAATAGGTGAGAGGCCAAAGGAGAAAAAAACACCACTATTGTGTCGCGCACAAGCGAGAAGCCATTGCAAGTAGGTTAAACCGCTCAGGCTGGCGCAGACGCGAATGTCTCCAAAGGAAATTTACACAAAAACGCGCAAATGTCAGCGGCTGGCTGCGCGTACCTTTGCTCTCCTGTCCCTCGTCCTGAGTCTCCTCTGCGTTGGACTCCATGGCCGGCTTTGTTCCATCCATTATTTTTAACGGTATATAGTCTCCTTGTGGCACTTGTACCTTTCAGTGTGTGGATGGTGGAGTGTGTCCTGGTGACTTGATGCTCTCTCTCTCTCTCTCTCTCTCTCTCTCTCTCTCTCTCTCTCTCTCTCTCTCTCTCTCTCTCCTCGTACACACCCTCCCCCTCTCTCCACCTCCCTGTTGAAGCTGATATACTAGATGCGTTGGAAAGGTAGGCTCCACCGTGCTGAAGATGTTTAGGAGACAGTTTGTGAAGCATGAATCACCGTGTTTGGATATTATTTGTGGAGTCCCTCACGGGTCAGCACTAAGACTCAAATGGTTCATTGTGGTCATAAATGATTTCCAAAGTATTGGAATTTGTTTTACTTGAAGAGTAAAGGGGAGAATTTCCTCCAGGAAATCAATCACAAAGGAGAAAACGAAAAACAAATACCCATAAAATAATAATAATAAAAGAACTGACTCAAGTGATCTTTAGAAAACCTGGCAGCAACCTCTGCTGCTGAATGGAGTCAACATGGAGGTGCCAAAAACGCAGTTCCTCAAATGACCACTTGAGTTTGGTTTCAAAGGCCAGTAATTCCCATAGTCCCCCATATTAAAATGCCCAACTGCACACCAGAACTAAACATGTTTATGTTTTTGGTCTCTATAGCTAGTTTCCTCATTCCTGACGATTGTAGGAGGGTGAATTTTCACACAGTTCACTCTTCTGAATTATGTTAAGGTTAAAATTATGCATTAAATAAGGGCGTGGCCACTTTGGGTGAGAGCGAGCCGGTCAAACCACGCTTACCTGTGAGGGAAATGATGCTCATGGTGTAATATACTAGTACAATATCTCTCCTGGTGATACATGTTTGTCTTAATGGGGTCTATTCTTCCCTCATTCACTTTATTTCCTCACTGAATGGTTTCCTCTGTCTCTGCTCTGCAAGTGACCTTCTTTTTTTATTTGTTGCCTCAGCGAGGCAGAGGAAGATATAAGGACAAAATGTGCAGGAGATGTAAATATGCAAACTCATGGCTAACCATGCATGCATGATTACACACACACACACACACGCATGCAACCACACACACACACACACACACACACACACACACACACACACACACACACACGCACACACGCATGCAACCACACACACACACACACACACACACACACACACACACACACACACACACACACGCGCGCATGCAACCACACACACACCGCCCCCTCGCCATCTGGTGAGTTGAGAGTGCGGGAGGGAAGGAAGGAGAAGAGAGGAGGGATGGAAATCGAGAGGAAAAAAAGATTTAGTGTGTAAAATAAAAGTTGGGCCGGCTGTGGATTTTAGTTTGGTGTAAATTTAAATCTGAGAATAAAAATTCAAACCCGTCATCGTGAATTTAGATATTTTTAACACGTGTGAGTGTGTATGAGGGTGTTAAAGACACAACAAGCCAGTGAGCATGTCACAACAAGATCAAAGATTCATCGCTGCCATGATGCTATTCCCATTGGAATAAAGAAGGCAAACACACACACACACACACACACACACACACACACACACGCACACACACACACACACACACAGCAGGATGCTCACTCTCCTGCAGCAATGTGTGTGTTGCTTGTCTTTATTTGCTGATATTCCACATGTAGACACGTCGTTGTGCTTTCCTTGGTTCACTCTGGACAAACAGCCTCACTTCATTGGATTGGATCCCGTTTGGCCAATCAGAGCTTCTTAACTGCTAAACAGCCATGTGCCTGGCTTTATTTAAGAGGCGACTCTTTGTTTGCCTCCAAGGATGCTGATTGGCTGAGGGCAATATCTCACAGTCCAATGAGATATCAGGAAAGGTGAGTCCTGGAGAACTGGTTCAAGCAGAGGTGGGTGTGGCGTGTTTATTCAGAGGAGTGTGTGGGTGGGGGTGCTGTTTCCGTCCTTCACCCCATTTTTCTAATAATAAACACATCCTGAAACAATGGGACGCCATCTGTCCTGAATCCTCTTAAACAGAGTTTTAATTCGGGCCCACGTGGCCCCGTTTCAGACAAAGCTCAGCCCACACAACAGTCCAGGAACCCCCGGCACCACACACACACACACACACACACACACACACACACAGTGCAGACAGAGGTGATGTGTTCCTCCAGACACCAGAACAGCTAACGTGACATAAATGACATTTAGTGCATCCATTTACCCCGGGGGTTGAAATTAACACCCCCTCTGCACCATATGCTGCAGAATCAAAGAGCGTCAGCCGTCACACTGACTTTCTGACATTTGAGTGGCTCTGTGATACTGAGCCGTGAGGAAACCTGATCCACTGCAGGAACAAAAGGCCAGGTTTGAAGTCTCTATGAAATACTACTGAGAACTGGAGCCTGACGTTAGCATTAGCTGCTAACATGCACGTGTTTCATCACGCTATCATAAGCATTAGTGTAAGGACGTCAATAATGCTGCAAAATAAACTTTAACTGTTGTTCAATCTGCCATTTTTTTCCAATTAATCACACTTCCAGTTTTATTTGTTTTGCTTGACCAACACATTGAAGATGTCAGGTTTACTTTAAAGCAGCAAATCCTCTTCATTGAGACGCCGTTTCACTTATTTATCCTTGTTTCTAAATGTGTATCTGTGTGTGTTGCTGGACTGCTCACGTTATTTGGTTGCATAATTCACTTTCAGAGCAAATAATTTCCTGTTTCATATCAGGACTCAGAAACTCGATGATTCGAGAACCAGGAACCAAAACAGATGCAGGAAATGTGTTCAGAAACAACAACGTGTAATAAAAGATTTGACCAATTTCAATCAAGACGTGCAGTCTGTTTTGTTGGTAGGTTTTTTATAGCATTCTTTGATTTAATACAGAGGATGAGCTCCTTATCAGCTGCCATTTAATGTAAATCAACTGCTGACCCAATAGTCCAAACTGCACTCCAGTATCGTCCTGTGGTGGTTTGTGGTGCCGTTGCTAATAGACGGCCATACAACGAGATTCCTTCCATGTGGGGGAAGAAGAATAAGGCAGGTGTAGATGACATAATTCCCTTTTATAGTTAATACAGTGTGCTGGAAGAAGGAGCCTTGCTTTGCAGTAAGAATGAATCACACACACTCAGATACATACACACACACACACACACACACACACACACACACACACACACACACACACACACACACAAACAGTCTAAACTGTCAGTTATTAGGCTTGAAGGGTGAGTTTCAAGTCCCATTTTTCTTCCAGAACCCCCATAATCCCTTGCTGGGTCACACAGATTAAAGACTTGTCCAGAAGATGAGATACAGTGCTCGCTGGCACTCTCCACCATCACACACACACACACACACACACACACACACACACACACACACACACACACACACATAAACTGCAGTGCTTGGACTTGGCCCAAACCTTCAACTAATGTTGCGTTCCAGAAACGTCACCAAGTCGGAAATCTCAACGTTCCTACTTGGAAAAATGCAAAAAGCCTCCTCGAGTTGGAATTCCAAGTAGGATTTCTCAGCCCGGTTTTCCGAGGATTCAGTTCCTGTCGCATCACGGCTAAACTGACATCATGTGTGTGAAAAGACATTGCGGCAGTCGCCTGACTGTTCATCTCTGGGAAACGCTGTGCAGCAGAGTTCAGGAGCACTGAACCAACATCCTGCACTTGACTGTATGAGAAACCTCCAAATCTCATCAACCTTGTCGACGCTCAAGGAAAAAATCAGCGAGTCTCCAGAATCACGAATGTCTGTGTACGATTTGGTGACGACCAGCACATCGAGCCACAGTGCAGCCTCTGCAGACCCACACTGCTGCCGCGGCCAAACAAATCTGCAACAGAGAAAATGATTTGGGCATTTGTGTGTGTGTGTGTGTGTGGGGGGGGGGGGGGGTCAGGGGTCAGGATTCACATATAATCCCCTCGGCTGTATGACCATATTGAGAAATGAGAAACCATAAAGGTTTACAGCGGACAAAGACAAATCCATGAACACGGCCTGCAGTTTGGACCTGAAGCTGTGTCTTTGCTCTGTGTGTGTAAATATCAGTGATGTTGTTTTAAAACCTGTCACGTTATCTCCTGAGCTGATCCACGCTCAACTTCGCTGAATCTTGAGATTGATGATTCATCTTGAGCAATTTTGACCAACTGCTGGGCTTCAGAAGGAGCTCAGCGAGCGACTTTCTTATCTGCCTCCACAATTCTTTGTGCCCATTAAAGGGAAAGTCACGAGCGCCTGTCGGATGCCTGTCTTCCCTCATTACAGCGAGACAGAGAAAAGAAAAGTGGAGCCCGAATGGGGTCGTCGCAAAGTAATGAGGACGTCGCAGCTCCTTCATGTCATCAGATGTGGAGTTAATGGGAGAGAGCAAGAAGAAGAGGAAGACAAGGAGGACGCAGCGGTCTCTGGACACCTCCAATGACGGTCCTAAGTGGCTTCAAATTGATTTCAAACTTTAGTTTAAAAGAGTTCCATCAAAAGCTCGTGGTCACATCATCAGCATCACAGTGATACTGACCTGTAACGCTGCCGGTGTGGCTGCACTGATTCACAGCTTTTCACGATGCTATCAGTTCCTAGAAAACTTCTCCTGTGGTCTCATAACAGCTTGAATCCACCAAGAGCCAGAAACTAAGACTAAATTTAAAAGAGGGCTGTGAAGAGGGACTGACTGAAGGAAACTGTATCAGTGGAGCATCAGTGCAACCATTTCCACTCCTACGATCAGCTCGGCTAAAGGCTGGAGTCCTCGACATGCAGCCAGTGTGTGCAAACCTTTCTGCGCTGCTGCTGCAGAAGGAGAATCATCTCGCAGACAGTTAAAGTGGGGGGTGAATGAGGAACTCGCCCCCTGCGAATACAAGCAATCAGCAACAACCTGCAACCGAAAAATACACCACTGACAGCTCATAAAGTGCAGGACAGATATGCAGCATCAAAGAGCACCAGTGTTGTTTATATTCTGCTTATTGTGTCCTCTGTCTCCTCCTCTGTCTCCTGTGTGATGCTCAGCCTCACTGCAGGCATCACATTGACCTTTTAACTGTCTTCCTGACACGCTGCTCAGACCATTATGTGTCTCTGGTGTCGAGCACTGACACTATCAGGCTTTGCGCTCTGATCCCAGAGGTTGACCTCACCATGACCTACAGTGTTTTGTCCCAAGCCTTGGGAAATCACTGCTGTCCGCCGAGAGCTATTTGTGTCTGTCTTTGTCTAATACAAGGTTCTAGGTCACTGCAAATGAGATGACATGGCTTCAAAGTCGTGGGACTTTGAACTAAAGTTGCTGTGTGTTTTCTGTTGTTGTACTTATTTATCACTATGTCAAGCTTTCCATTTGACTGCCACACATATGCATTTTATTTTGAAAAGATCATTCAATCCCACGAACGTATGACCCCACTCTTTGGGAATAATGTTGCACTGCTACTTAGCTGGGAATGCTAACATTTGCTGCTTACATTAGAGCAGTTAATTACAGGGTTGAATAACTTCTGCTCTTATGTTTCTAGCATAGATATCATGATCTCACCTCCTAAACCCTTTGACTTGAGTATCTCTCTAATTAGAGTCCTATGCACATCATTTTGGCTGCAGTACACATCATGTTCGTAGCTCAGCTTCCACCGGGATGTAATGTAAATGCCATCTGAATTTTGAGAAAATGTGCAGCCTCTGATCATCAGGCACACCGTGTCTGCAACATGATGTCCACAAAGGTTTTTCAGCGGTGCAACCAAGAGCAAGAAAAATATGAAGCCTTGAAATACAAAAGCAGATAATACTCGCATAATGTGGCCAAGTGTCTATTTTGTACATTCTCCTTATTGTCCGTCTGAGCCATGCGTTTCCCAACCTGCTTACATGTTTTCATATGTTTAGCTGTTGATTTATCTGCCTCCATCAGTCAAATAAAGTGTTTTATCAGTAATGCTGCAAACAGCACTCGAGCGAACATCAATACGAAGACTCTCCACTCACACACACAGAAACATGCAGAGTGTCTCAGCGACGGTTTATCAGCCTCCCGCTGTTGCTTTAGTCTAATCCTTGCCATTTTAATGGGCTTCTGGCTTCCTCTAAAAGGGAAACCTTTGGCAGAGAGCGAGCTTGAAGCACTGCACCTTGTCTTGTCTCTACATCTGAGAAGGTCCTGCAGCCTCTCTGCAGAGACAGTGTCTTCGTGTAAGTGTGTTGTGCTGATGTGCGTCTATGTTCTTTGGTGTATATGTGTGTGTCGAGATCCAGGCCCTTAATCTGTGGTGGTGATGATGACCCAGTTCCCCCCCACACCTCCTCCCACCCCGCCACAGCCATCGGTCGCCAAGGAGACGCTTCCCTCTCATCCCTGTACTGCTAACAAAGGTTAGCACAGACACATTCAGCGTAAGGCCTTCAGCATGAATCACTTCAGGTGAAAATGTATTTATTCAGGTCAGTTTTGCTGAAGTTTTAAAGGAACGAATGGTTTGCCTGTTAGCAGAGCATTCTCCTGTCTTCACTCTTTCTGTCTCTTCCTGTCTACAACCAGCAGCTGAGACAGAAAGCAGCCACATGCACGACTTCAATGCAAATTCATGCAAACGAATCCCGTCGTGCTCCGTCATCACCTGCGTGCTGCCTGAAACACCTGGACCTCTTTGTGTACTGAAGTTCTGCTGTAATGTGTCATGTTTTGACCAACATTTAATCACAATGAGAGGAGGTTTCTGTTTCAGCCTTTATTTTCTCCCTCATACACACACACACACACACACACACACACACACACACACACACACACACACACACACCCAAACCCCCACCACTTGTCTGAGAGCCCCCCTCCTCTGGAGCCATGCACAGGAATAAAATCAAAGTGAGAGAGGATACCTCTGATACATCTCGCTTTATTTACAAGACCTGACTCCTGTCAGTACGGATGGCTTAACCTACACACACCTCCAAACACACACACACACACACACACACACACACACACACACACACACACACACACACACACACACACACACACACACACACACACACACACACGCCTACACACCCATCCCCCCACCGCCCCCTCTGTCCAGCAATTTATCCGACGAGCTGCTAATCCCGCTGGCCCAGATTTGGTCCACAGTCTGCTCCACATGATGTTATGTTGCCATCGTCATCCCAACAACAGCCCACATGCTCCACACCAATCCCAAACACACACACACACACCCTCCACGCCTGCCCGCCTGCATCATGTGACCTCCTCAGTAGTCATGTGACTCAGGAGCGGTTGCACCTGTGACCTACTGTACTGAACTGCAGCACATGCCAGCAGCGATGTGGGATAAGAGCTCTTCCATCCACAGTGTTCGAGCACACCATGAGTCACTGTGTGGAGGAAATGCAAAGCAGGGTGGGCTCATCTTCATCATCATCATCACTCCAGGGGTGGGAGAGCAGCAGGGGGAGGTGTGGGAGAACGGCAATCCCTACTGTCTGTAGGTCATGTGTGTGTGTGTGTGTGTGTGTGTGTGTGTGTGTGTGTGTGTGTGTGTGTGTGTGTGTGTGTATATATTTATGTTCTGGCTATTTTTCGTCTGCGTGGGCTCGTGCGATCGGATGTGTGACTGTTCGTATTTGAGATGACGCCCGCCTCCGAGCTTTGTGCATCACTCTGTGTCACCATAGCAACAGGTCCTCTCGACGACGACAGATTCTGACACATCAGAGCAGCCGTAAGGGATGAGCCTAAAACGCTCACATGCAGGACAAGGAAAAGACGAGCGGGCCGTGGCCAGAATGTGAAAGCAAACGTGAGGGCTGGGAGGTGGGCTTCATGTAAAACAACAGTTCTGGACCTGCAGCTTTCTGTGACACAGCTGAGTGACAGTGATCAATGCAAACAATAACAAAATTTCATGAAATCTGGAGCAGATGCTGGAGAATAAAGAGCGACACAGTCTGCAGGGAAACCACATAAAGGCAATGATGACGTTCACTAAACTGCTAAAATGGCTGATTAGTGTTAACGATGAAGGCTGAGCAGCAGTCCTCTGCTTTCATCTGTCACGGGAACACTTCATCAGTCTCTGCAACTTTTGTTATTCTGGGCTTATTCTGATGTCTGCCAGCTTTCATGTTGATCCACAGCCTGCTGTTCCCTCCCCCACTGGCTGTTGTCTTTGCTCGTCATCCTCACCTGAGCTCCACACCTGCTCTCAATCTCCTTCATCAGCACCTCAGTATATATATACCTGCCCCCTTTTCCTCACTTAGACACACTGTCCTGTGCGCTGTGCTGTAGTGTCTTGTCTCTGCCTTTCTTCATGTCTCATTTTGTCCCTTAATGAACTTTGCTTTTAGCCAGTTTACCTTTGAGTCCTCTACCTGCTTCACCTCCATCTCAGCCCTGTAACAAATGTAGAGGTGCTTCTTCCTGTGTCTCTCTTAGCTGTTAGCATCTCAGGGTGTAAAGATCAACAGTTATGCCAGTACTGATCCAAGTCCACAAATATCAGTTAATTTAACACTTTGAGATCAACTTTTGTCAGCTTCTGATGATGATTAAACCTGAAAAATCAGCACCTCTGAACGCTGGAGCTTGTGCTGTGCAGTCCTGGGCTCAGTTTCCTCAAGCCTTTGGCACTCCAGCGTGTGCTACTTTCATGCATTTCATATTATATATACCCCATCCCATAACAAAGCACATCCCAAATATGTTTCAGAGTTTAATTTGTGCAGTTTGCTAACCATTAGGAGCAAAATACAAGATTTAATGAAGCGATGTTTGTGTAAAATCTGGGTATCGGCAGCTTTTGTCTGAAAATATCAGCTTTAAGCAACTTGCAAACTCAACAGATTTAAAAACAAAACAGTAATTATGGTTTGTGTTCGCCTGTCCCCAGACTGCCATTACAGCACTGCTGCTGCAGTTTAAGTGTTGCTATGTTGCTATTCTAATCAGGTCAGTGGATCGTTCCACTTTCTCCTTTTTCCTGAGTGATCATTTATTCTTTCAGAATAAAACAATCCTTTAAAATCTGCAGCCTTTGAAGTCTGCCTGCTTGACGGCTGCTACGTTCAGTATCCACTCTGCAGATCAGCGCAGAGCAAATCCACAGGAGAGGATGCAAGAGGATACGAGTTTCCACGTTCAGCCGAGCAGAGATGAAGTGCAGCAAAAAGAGAGCACAAAGAGCGAATTCACGAAGGAGGATGAGCGGGGGGAGGGAGCAGGAGAGGGAGGGGGGTGAATGGAAAGGATAATGATGAAGACAATGAGCGGGGAGATGATGAGAGAAGCAGATGAAAGAGGGATGATGATGCTGACGATGATGAGACTAAAGTGGTAGTTTGGGGGAGCTGAAAGAGGAGAAGTTTACAATGGCTTCCTGGAGAAAAACTGCTCTGGTTCCCCATCGCAGTAAATCATGTCACTTGGTTACATCCTGTCTGTTCTCAACTTCTCAACGGCCTGAAGGCGATAAACAGCCCTGCTGCCTCATTGGAAACAGATGTTATGAATGGGAGAGAGGTGGAGGAGGAGGAGAGTCGGGGGAAAGTAGAGGAGACGAATGCTTGAAAAAGGTGGCTTTGGATCCTCATGGGATCGCGCTGAATGCTACTGGTCTCAGGTCAGCCTCCAGTGAAACAGAGGCAGAGACAATGCTGAATTTCTGCCAATACATTCTGTTCTGATTACTTCCTCCAAGACAAATTGGAAACCAGCAGCGATCACATCTACAGTCTGTTTTCTATGATCGCAGTCGAGCTGGAAAAGCTGGATATTTGGTGCCATTTGCTTCATGGGTCAATTATTTGTTTTTGGACAAACAAGAGGAACATAAGCACGAGTCCAGACTGTATTTTGTCCTGCTTGACTTTTCATGCATGAAGAACTGGTGTTATCAGTGTCATCACCTGTGTATTAATTACACATAAACGTCTGAGTATAACCTTTATGTCCTGCTCTGAATCATGTTTGTACTCAGACAATCTGATTGGAAGAGAACCAAAGCGTTGTGTTTCTGGATGTTTGTCCGGTGCCACCAGATCTCAAACGGGCCCATTTAAGCTACAAAACCTTTTCTGACCAAATGAACATGGACTATGGAGATATCCTGCACACGCATCCTGCTCATTCCACCTTAAAACAACCTGATATGGTTTACTATTGTGCCCGGAAGACTTCCAGTACGCAGCTTACAAATGGAATGAATTACAAAGGGCTGGTTGTGTTTTGTGTGGTATTTATGTCTGCCCTGCAGAAGGTTTTTGAGATCACCTGTTTGAATAAAACTTAGAAGAAAGCTTCAAATGTGCAAAATCCTGCACCTCCTGCAACGTGCATCCACGTAACACAGCAATTGTCTCGCATGTTCCAACCGTGTCCATCCTGCTTAATCCGCGGTGAGCGAGCGGATCACTCCGTCTTAATCCAATCAGCATCAACTCTCACATGAGGAGCTGACGTGGGGAGGAAGAGGCGACTGTTCACGCTGAGCTACAGTCAGGCCAGCTTGTAGCAGGAGATGTTTGCCTGAGAATAACGCAAATGACCCAATGAGGTCACTGCAGGACACAACTTTAGGGCATATTCAGGCAAAACCATTCACTGAAGTAAAAGTACTGTAATACTGCACGAAGGGTCCTGCATTCTAAACCTTACTGAAGTTAAAGCATGGAAGTGTTATCAGCACAATTTACTTTGAAGTACTCATTGTGCAGTAACATGGTCCCTGTCTTTCTTTTGCTTTGAAAGCATAACTGATGTTCTTAGGTTAATGTTCCTGCTGCACAAAGAGGTTCACAGAAACACACACACACACACACACACACACACACACACACACACACACACAGGCTCAAGGCAAGGCTACACAGGACCGTGCACGAGCGCGCTGGCACGATCAGTTTCAGTGGCGCACATGCAAAACTGAGCCATGGAGCAGTGTAAGGATGAGGTTTGTGTTCACTGACTTAAGGGTGCAGAAACGCAGAGTTTGACGGTGAAGCCGAGATCAAACTTCAGACTGATCAACAGACGAGCAACCACAGCGCGTGACGCACAGCGCACCAACAGACAGACGGTCCGTGCAGCTGCAGGAAGACAGCATCCAAACACCAAGACGCACAAAAAGAAGGTGAGAGAGGCTCGATGTGTTCAACGAGTGCTGAAAGGACAGAAACTCGGAGGTCACCTACCCATCGTGGAGCTCCTGCGGAAAGTGGCCCGAGACAGCAGAGAGAGGAGACGGTGTCCACAGGTTGTTTGGAGGGGGGCTGCACACAAACAACTGGACGTCCCGTTTGGGATTCGGGGTGGGTGGGGGTGACGTCACGGCGGCGGCTAGAAATGGATCAGACTTCATTAATCCGAACAAACTCCAAGAGTCCTCATTGGTTCTCCAAAAAACAGGAGGAAGTCTTCAAATGCGCGTTTACGCGTCACCGGTGGCACGTTTTACTGTTCAGACACTGGGGTGTAATGTTTCCCCTAATGAGCATGAACTGCTGTTTTTATTAAATAAACTTTAGAATACTGCAATAAAAATACCTCACATGCACTGGTGGAAATACTTAAATAGAGTTCAGAGGTACTTGTACTACACTGGAGTGTTTCCACTTTCAGCACATTCAGGGGGAAAGACTGCATTAATTAGCAGCCTCACTGGCTGCGTTTCAGATTCGAACAGGTGATGAGTTTCATCTGACAGAAAGCGTCTGCTCGGGCTCCTGATCATGTTTCACATATGAGACGTCAGCAGTTCCAGCCAAGACACACTTCCCATTTAAACTAAACACACACATGGTTTCATTTAATAACTGTGATAAAGGTTTGAAGAGGTAAAACGATCCAATATTTCACAAAGAAAAGCAAAGATCAGAGAAAAGGCTGCAAAATGAAGATGAATTTGTGCATGTGTCCCATCAGCCTTGAACTAATCAAACACGTTCCACCTCAGACAGTACGATGCTGCTTACACACTGATGCATCACTGTTATCTGTGAATGTCATATGTAATACATGCAAGTCCTGTGGAGTGTGTACTTAAATGTTAAATGTTTTTACTTTAAGTGTGTTACACTGATACCAGATAACATACAATACAGTACAAAATACTACAAATTAGTACTGAATGTACTGACTGCATATCGGTGGACGGGTGGGAGTCATGGACACATTTTAAATCCCTGCAGGAAAATGTCTTTGTGGGATCAAAGGCAACTGAATCTATTAATCGAGTGTACAAATATTTAATTAAAACACAGTGAGTTGATGAAATGTCCATGAGCTTAACAGCAGTTATGTAATCAAGAGCCACACTGCAATTACACAGAAAGATGATTAAGACATGACAAAGCAGGCTTTATCCAGACTTAAAACACTTTATTATAAACAGAATTCATATTAAAATATACATCAGTCAGTCTAAAAAAAAGAGCGCCGGGTGGTGCGAGCACCAGATAAAAGAGAATAGTCAACGTCCCTCCTGAGAGAGCACACGGGCGACTTTGAAGCCGACGAAACGTCAGAATCAGAGAGGCACAGTTTAGAAGCAACAGCAACAAATCAGCCGTCATGTGTGGAAAAGCGGAATATCAGAAGCAGCCACGCAGGAACGCTCCTTACTCTGAGCAGAGGAGGGGGGTGAGAGGCTTTCTGTGGTCTAACCAAGTTTTACTGTGCTGAAAATAACGTCCAACCTCAGCTGACCCGAGCCATTAGTTCTGCATCAGCAGAGTCGACAACCACCATCCATTAGATGACAAAGTTGCCGTCACACCCAGATCAGGGCAGGGATTTCCTCCGCCATCACCAGCTCCGCCCACCGCCGTCACAGCTTCAGGGGGATGACCGGCCAGTACTTGGGCTGTTTGAGGTCACGGTTCCTGTCAAAGGTGAGCTGCATCGCCGCCTCCATGGCCATGATCTTGGCCGCGTCGTGGCCGTACAGCTTCTTCATCTCGGCGCCGCGTCTCTCCCCAGGCCGCTCGGAGGGAGGAGCCGTGCTGCTTCGCCAGGAGACGCTGTGCAGGTCCTGGTCAGCCGGCACGTAGCTGTCCTGCTGCTCGGCCTCCATCTGCTGCTGCTTCTCTGCGAGGACAGGAAACCAGTTATGTTTGGACACAGCACGCCGTCTCTTCACCTCATCGTGTTTACTGAACTAAACCTTTGAAACTGATGATTTGAAGACAATAATGTCAAATGTTTCCTCACTCAGCTCCTCTCTGTGCTTCTCTGTCTTGGCGAAATACTCCCGAAGCTCCTCGCTGATTTCCATGTTGCTAACGTCGCACTCAATCTCGCTCTCTGAGCTGCTCTCCTCCTCCTCCTCGTCCTCCTCTTTGCCGTCACTCTCTCCTGCGTGCCAGTCCGCGTAGCGCTGGTGGCTGCTGGGACGCTGCTCCTGGCAGCAGCTGGGGCCGTAGGCAGCCTCCAAGGCCTTTCTGTAGGCACGCCTGTGTCTCTGGTGCCAGGCCATAGCCTGCTGGTAGTGCTGCCAGTAGCGGCTGTAGACGGGGCTGGAAAACCAGGACATCACAGCGCTTATGTCCTCCTGCCAATGAGAACGATTGGTTCAGTTTTAGAGTCTCACACCTGCTTTTCATTAAAAGCCTAATTTAAAGGTATACTTGGCACTTCAGCACACTGATGTCTGATTTATTTCATTCCAAAGATTTAATGTGTCAATTCATGTGCGCCCTCAGTACATGTAAATACTGATCATTGTCACTGAAGACTATAACAGGGTGCATAACCACATAACAACATGATGCCCGGCTCACCTTTAATGTATTATTAGTTTAAATGAAGCTGAAGACATGAGGCTTACCATGACGGGAGATGCCTGCAGGTCACTGAGTCTGCCTGCTAACTTTGCGAACCATCCGCAAACAGGCTAATTCTGAGAGACACACGTGAACTCACGAGAAACAAAACAATAGACAATATGTGCTTCTGTTGAAGTAAAATATGACTCTAAAACACTACGGTGAAGACTCTGGGTTGAGGAGGAAAGAAAAGAACAAGCTGACAGATTTACAACCGAAATACAGCCTCAAATTAAGAGACATTTACCGACGTGATAGCAACTTCTCCAGCAGCCCACGGCACTTCCTGACAGAATATTTCCCAGCATCCTTTGAGTCAGAACAAAATAAATGTCGGCTACGTGGCGCCACCTGGTGGATAAGGTGCAAACATGCACAGTCTTCAAATACCGGACATTCAAGTTCACATTTGATCAGCAAAAAGGCACACCTGAGAAAGAGCTTGACGAGATGAAATGAATTCTACATGATTTGTTGTAATGTATTTATTTTAGCGTTAAATTATTTTACATTTTTATATTTGTGACACATCTCACCAAAAATCAAATAATTGTTTGTTGCTTATCTAAAGTTACAACGTGTTGACATACTGTTTCCTCTCTCTGTTAATAGAATCTTTGTTTTATTTTGAAAGCAGAAAGACTATTTCCGGGGCGTTTCCTGCAGAAACAGTTTGGGCTTCCGTTCGTATTTGAAGTAAATTAACGGATAGTTTTTAGAATTTGTCCTTCCTGTTGTGTTTTTTAATGAGCCCATTGCAGTGATAGTGCTGTTTTCGTTATATTTTCAAAGAAGATAGAAGAAATTTGACATTTTCTGCTCTGAAAATGGAACAGTTAGCATACACGGTAGCTAGCGTGAAATCAGTTAGCTAAGGCTAGCTTAGCTTTAGTGACAAGTTGATGCTAAAAGACATATTTTGTCTAAGACCAGAGGTGTGTCTGTGGTATTATGGAGTATTTGAGGGTATTACACACAATAAACAGCAGAGAGTAAATATTATGAACCATGAAGAGTGATTTTAAATAAGCTAACTCATTTTTTCTGTCACAACTAACTCCTAAATCATCATCATCAGGTAGCATGTGCTTACATGTAATGTAAAATAAATGCTAGCTTATGGCTGTGTACATTTTGGGAAATTATCAATGCAAATATTTAGATTTTAATAAACAGCCTTACTTTAATCATCCATCCTTTCAGCCTTTAGCTTGCTGTTAATCAGCGTTGGTGCCTTCCTCTGATGCACAGTGTTAACTGAGTCTGTGGTTTTGTCTGGTTCAGGGTGAATCTACTGAGGATGTGGTGCTGCAGCAGAAGAAGAAATTTGTGGGACTTTTGGTCGGCGCATTTCATCAGCGTCGTCTTTGACATGTCTGACTTTGACCTAGTTTTGGTAGGAGACATAATGTGTTCATGTGCACAGTCCTCTGTCCGCCTGTGTTTTACGATTTACTGCTCTGCTGTCATTACACTTCCTTCACGTCATAGTGAACTCACATCTCCCACACTGTGTGATGTGTTTGGGTGCACGATGGTCAAAGGTGAAGTTCAGCCATCAATAGTCTAAATATTTCAGTGTAATTGGCTGGACGATGCTCTGCTGTCTTAAGAGCAAAGATAAGATTTGAAAAGGTGATTTTCATTTTCAGTGTGTCAGGCTCGACATGATTCTGTCGCTAAACGTTTGCAGGAATGTTTTGTCTGTCACGTTTAAACGTCTTCCCTTGTTTTTGATTACATGCTCGTCAAACTGTACCATTATGTGAGCGAGGATCGCACTGTGATGTTTTGAGGGAGGAACAGTTCGCAGAGCGTTTGAGTGCTGTGAGACATGTTCGGCTGTATATCTGGGTCATGCTTTGGCTCCAGGCTTCAAAGCTTTCAGAGGAAATGCAAAAAGACAGATGTGCCTTTTCAAAACACATTTCCTCCTTCAGCGTGGTGTTTGGATGGATGTGTTCACACACAGAATAGGTCTAAAAATAAAATGAGCGTTTTGTCTTTTTCAGAACTTGGATTTTCTGAAGTTTATCATTTTCTGCTGCCTTTTGCGCGAGGGTGCCGTGTCAGTGCCTTCCCTTTATGCATTATGGATGGAGATTACATGAAGTATTTCACTGTGTGTTTTGTAGCCCAAAGATCAGTGATGTTTTAGCATCACACCACGAAGAGGTTTTCAATCTCAACGACCAGCCTGGATACTGTTAAACAGACAGAAGGTCAAGCAGTGCAGTCATGTCCTTTTATGTGTACTGCGCCCTCTGGTGGCAGGCCACATAGGTGATCCTGTCGTTCTTGTGTCTCAGCCTTGCAAGCAGCAGCATCCATCACCTACATGATGTGGATTTTGTCTGTCATACATCTGCATCATATTAGTCGGATCTTTGCCGTCTGTTGATATAGTCAAACCTACGATCTGACACGGTTATCTCTGGCATTACAAGCAAACAAGAGCAAAAGCCATAACGCCCACGCCAGAGATAAAAATAAGCTGTTATTGAAGCTGTTTCCTTCCTTCCTTTTATTGTCGGAGGAGTTGATTGTTAACTTCGGTCAAATAACACTGAGCACCATTCGTTTGTGTGGTGTGTGGATGATGCTTGTCAGATGAGCCTGTGCACCGTGGTGGACAGTGTTTTCCTGCTGCAAGTCTTATATTGAACTAAATAAGTGGCTAAATCTAATCCTGTAAAGGTCATCCTTCACTGGTCGCTGACTGTCATTTCCTTGCTTCTCTGACTGTGGTGTAGCAACTCTTGACCCACTTTCATTGCTCAGTTGCTTGAGTGTATTGCAGCATTTTAACCAGTCGTGAAACTTACAGCTCTAACCACTCTTATTATTTCCTGAGTGTTGGTCTGCGTCTCTCATAACCGTTTCTAGCTGCTCCTGTCCATCTGAGGACCAAACGTTGGCCTGAGAAGGACAAAGAAAAGATGCTGTCTCAGCCTCCGTAATGCGTCCTCTGAAGTCACCTCTGCTAACCTGTTTAAATGACAACTTCAAACAACCCTGGAGAGTCGCACACAGCTGTAAAGGCATGTGTATTGACAAAAAAAATGTAAGACATGTAGTTGAAATGCAAGAGTGATGCTAACATTATGACAGCGTTTTTCTCGGCTAAGGAGCTGTAGCACTTCTGAAAACATTTGCTGTGGTGTGTGTGGTTAACGGGTGGTTGTCTCAGATGAGAACATCGGCTTCACAGTAACACAAGGTGAAGCTGTGCAGCTGGGCCTTCTGTGGAAAACACTGTTTGTGTGAAGCAACACGGCACCATGCTGACATGATGCTCATCAACCTTCAGGTGAACGTCTTGCTGCTGATCTGATTTATATGAAAAGGTGAGTGAGTGCTGTGGAAGCCTCTCTGTCATCGCTGCTGAAAGCAGCCCAGACCCACTGATGGCGACCTCCACCTGACCCGCTTCTGACGACCAACAGCTCCGACACACAAGTGACCGGTAACGGCCTCCAGAACGTTCAGGTGACGGTGGATGGTGCGTGAGCGACCAGCTTCGTTCTTATGCGTGTTTATGGAGCTCAGGTTAAGCTTGTGATTTCCTCTCCTTTACAGCTTCTCCTGTCGTTGAGTGAAGTCCACGCCTGTCTGCTGCTCTCAGCTGCTGCAGCCGATGGCCGGCAGCAGTCGACTGGAGCAGAAGCTGGATCGCTGCCTTTGGACCCAGAAGGTTTTTTTGTCCTGGTCTTGGGCTTCACAGCTTTGTGGGGCTTCGCTCTACATCCACCAGTCAGTCAGCTTCTCCAGCTGGACCAGCTGAGCCTCCAAATGTTGATCTCTGATTGAAATAAGCTGATCGAGTGTGTGTGAGGTGAAGATTCTATTGGACCGGCTGTGCTGCAGCATAAACTCTGGACTCCTGGAGGTTTGCAGGTTTTTTGGGATTTGCCCAGTCCATGTCATGCTAACTTTGATGTTTCATCTCTCAAATGCTCCTTTAGATGAAACTGTGCTCTAAAGCCATGGATGATGCAAACAATAAAGTGTATCATATCACAGTGATGTGTTAGATATATGTCTCATTTTGACGAGTCTTTCTTCAAATATAACCAGTTTGAAGTCATTTTATGTCTTGTCTCAAAGTCGCTGAATTGCAGAATCTGAGACCTCCACTTGGGTAAGCTTGGCTTCCTGTAATTCTGGGGTTGGTTTTGTTTATGTACACCTAGAAACAGGTTTTTGAATCACATTTCCTGATATTTACAGAGCTCGTTCTGGTGCAGTCACCCATGTCGTGGCCAGAGGATGGGGGGGGGGGCTACACCTGTGACACTCCTCATCTCCTCACTGTGAAAGGTAAATCTTTTTTCTTGCCTCTGAGACCTTCTGTTTGCCTCCCACACTGGTACAAACATCGTGAATACTTTCAGTAGCAGCGTGACGCCTGTTCTTACAGGATAAATGCTGCTTCCTCAATAAGTCCAACAGAGAGGGAATAAAACCAATTTTTGGTGCATGTTCCACTGATATAAATCATCTGTTTTCATAGATGAGACAAGCTCAGGATCATCCGGATCATCTGAATGTGAAGCCTCCTGCTCTGTGGTGAGTTGTTTTCTACCTTTAGACCATTCACGTGATTACACTTAATAGCAGAGTGTCTCAGGCCTCTGTGAGAAGTTGTTTTCACATGTTTTTCTGGCTTTGTTCTTTGGTTGTCACGTCATTATCTCTCACCACCACACAGAATGGTGTGAGAGCAACTTTCACTGTGTTGAAATTACTGGAAGGTGTCTCATTTCTGAGGGCTGAGACCAAAAGGTCATCTTCAGTCATTCTCATCTCAGGTACATTTAGTGACCTGACCTTTTTCACCCCACTGTTTGGAGTTTGGAGGTGTGATTATGGAGTCACTCTGTGTAGTTTGTAGAATAGCTTTGATTCTGTCCTTCCTTGAACTTCTATCTAATGTCTTTTGTAATAGGTTCCATACATCTGACATTACTGTTACTGAGCTGTTACTTGCCAGCTCTGCCCTTCATAGCACAGAAGTGCCTGAAAATCAAGCCAATAGGACGCCTCATGTCAGCCAAGCTGCGTGCCTCCTGCTGATTAGACCCCCTTTTGATGGGTACGGTGTTTATATGATCAATGCACGGTATTTTTACCCTCACTCAACCCATTCTGTGATCATACAACTGTCATCTTTCCATCTCCGCCACCCACCTTACTTGACGTGAACGAGGCGTTAACCTGAGCTCGCTGTGCTTCAGCCTGGAGACCACTGTTGGCTGTGAACAGAAGAGGCTTGTACCTGCTCTGATGGTCTCACAGTAGCGTTATCATCCTCTTGACTGTCTTCTCTCTGCCTCGCTTTGTGGACGTTCTGTGTTCGTGTTGTTCGCCGTCTGTGTGATCTAGACCGTCGTAGCATGAAAGTAGGCGCTCCCGTAGCACAACTTCCTTTTTGTTTGGCTTCACACCAGCTCGTACCCCTGTGAGAGCAGACAATCTGAGTTTAAGGTGGCTGAAGAGCACTGCAAGTGTGTCTGTCCTCCTCCTGTCGCTGCAGTGTACTGGACACCGCCAGCAGTGCGTCGCTGCTTAGATGTCTTGACCAGTATGGGTGGATGGAAACTACGGTTTGTTCTTCTTCTGACGCTAACTTTTCACATCGACAGCAAAGGTACAGGAGCTGCTGTTTCACTTCAGCTATTGTTATTGGTCGTGCATAACTACAGCTAACTCATTTCATGCTGTATTGATTCTTAATTTTTATCAATTGCAGCAACAGAGCAGCTAGTGAAAACCATTGGGAGCAAACCAGATGTCACTCCAGTGTGCACCAATGACACTCTGAATGTCATCGTGTTGATAGTGTGTAAGATCAGCTCAGAGAGAAGCAGGGGAGAAGAGTGTCATCTGATGTACCGACGTGGACAAGGCTTTACACACAGGTGTGACTCCAGGTTCACACTTCTGACAGACAATCACACGGTCTTCCTCCACCTGAGCAGGTTAACACCAGAGGACAGTGGGAACTACACCTGTGAGTGTTCACATGTTGATGGGATGTACATTGTTCACCTGAATATCACAGTGGAAGGTAAATGATTTCTAACTTTCCCTCATCACATTCTGCAATTATTACAAAGGATATGAGCGTCAGTATGTCATAGCTAGAAGAGGACTAACGAGGACTGTTTTCTTTCCCTGTTGAAGAGGATGAAGATGCCAGCAGTTCAAGAGAAATGCGTTTCATTGATGCTGTAGTTGGTGTGCTTGTGTTCGCCGTCGTAACCGGAGTGATCCTGGGAGTGATCTGCAGAAAAACCCACCACAGGTAAGAGAGAAGGAAATAATCTTCAGAGAATATAACAGCTGTACGCGTACAGATTTCAGTTTGGCAGAGTGAGTGAATCACGTTTGTTTGTCCATGTGTCTTACAGACGACAAAGGGGAGCGCTGGCCAGTCATCCTGACACGGTACTGAACACCGACGTGTACCCACGTTTTAGTCTGCTCGTCCTTTAATGGCAAACAAAAGTACCACTAAAAAAATACTCTGTTCTTTTGTAGGAAGAAGAAAACATTGAGCCGTACAGCAGCTTCATGCAGAGAGAAAACGTGCTTTATTCAACAGTCACTTTTCTAAGTTCCAGAAACACGAGCACTTTAAATGTCCTCACCCGAGAGGACACGTCAGCCGAGTTTTAACTGGACGGTATCTGATGTGAAACAGGGCTGTGATCAGTGTCCTGACAAATACGACCAGAATAAATGATCTGATTCATGCGTAAAACAGTGTTGACTCTTCTGTCAGATGTTCAGCTCAGTGGTAATAGTGAAAGAGTGAAGTGTGGGTTTTATTTAAAACAAACATCTTGTGTCCTGGATGCAAAATTACTGTCAAGGTTTCACTCTGAACCGCTAAGTGCGTTCAGGTGATGTACAGTCGACTGCCTGCGTCTCAGCTTCCTGCGTGAGCTTCCTGTCCTATCTGCCCTGAGGCTTCTCTGCGGCCTCCATCGTGCTGCAGATGCCCCACCGCCTCAGTCCTGCACACCGAGGGCTTTGTTTGAAGAGGGCCTGCCCTGAGGATGCTCAGCCTCAGCAGGTGTTTTTCATGGCACACCCAAAAGCTTTCTAACATTTAGTTCCATTAAGAGGAAAGTTTGTAGGCTTTTCTTTTTCTTTCTCACTGTCAGTGTCACACAGTAAACCCAGAGAAACTTCTGGTGACACTCATTTAACCACAATGACAGATGTGAAGACAAAGCTACTAAAGTGAGACAAACGTCTGATGTTACTCTCACTGTAGAGTAAAATCTGCGTCTTGTCTGCTGTCCTCAGCTCCTGCAGGCCACAGCCAGACTGAAGCAGAGGTTAGATCACTGCCTTTGGATCCAAAAGGTTGTTGTTGTCCAGACTCCACTCAGCACAGACTGTGCAGCATCCAGAAGGACCACCAAATTCAGCATCATGGGCAGTTTAGATTGGTTTGGATTTTGATCTGATCTGAATCAACAGGTCGCATGCAGACAGGAAGTGATGGGGGGGGGGTCATCCTGTGGTACTGGGCCACCACAACGCCTCTCAGGTGGAATTGGCAAAAGTAGAGGAAGCTTTTTGTAAAGTTCTTCAGCGCCCAGCCAATGATTTCTACCAGATCTCCTCACAGGAATGAAACAAGGATAATGTGACTGTTCTGTGATGGGGGCTTATTTTTTCTGACGTAGAGTTTCAGCATTCAGAAGGATTTCCCTGAACCCTGAGAGGCCTCTTAAAACTGGTCTGTTTGAACTTTTCAGGAGCAAAAGAGGCAACATGGCACCAGTTAGACGTGACGACGATAACTTGTGTGTAAATGCTGCGTGCAGAATACACACATCCACGTTCTCTCCAAAGCATTCAGGAGGCGTTCGGTTACCTTTCATTTCTTCTCTTTGTCACGAGTCGTGAACAGAATCGAGTTCCAAAATCTAAACAGAGACGAAGTGTGTCTGATCACAGTGAGTCATCATGAATCAGAGCTATGACTCAGAACTTATATATACTATTAATTAACTCTGTAATCGGTCGTTGTGGAGGTAATTTCCTAAATGCCTATTGTACTTCTACATGCTCTGTTCAACTCTTCCAGACTTGTGAGTGTAATCATGGCCGAAGCGTTCTCAGTCTGATGCACCACAGACTTAAAGAGATCCAAGCTCTGCTATGATCTGCATGCTTCAAAGTCTGAAATGGACGTATTTCAATGTTACATCTCGCCCCAAAACACACAGATTTTAATTTGTTGAGTGCACACAGAAGTATTTGAATCTGACATCGACTTTTGTGTCAAGACAAACACCAAGCATCAATTCCTCGACCAGGGTACGTTGTGTTTCTGTACATAGATCAGTATGATATGGACACGCCGCCCCATCAGACACTGCTCATTCACTTCATCAGGTGAGATTGTATTTTTGTCACAGTTGGGTCACATCATAACAATGCTGTGTGAATGTGTTACTGATGTGCTGATGAAAGACCAGATGGAGAGCATGCTTTCTATTTGCAGCTCAGGCCTCTCAGAAGGTGACGACCACAAACACAAACACATCAGTTTTAGCACCTATGTGACGCACATTTCTAACGAATCGCACAAACTGCAGCAACAGTGCAGACAATAGTTCATGTTCAGCTCACACTGTCAGTATGACACACTGGAAACTGTGCTTTGCTCTGCTTCTGCCACTGACTGTGTGTGTGAGCGTACGAGGTAAGACAAACCAGTTGTCATCATGTTGAATGTACACACACTGTTTTTCTCTATTGTTCCCGTCTTTGGTTTAAAAAGGACGTTTTTGATTGTGATTGGTTGCAGAGACTCTTGTGAAAACCATTGGGAGCAAACCAGATGTCACTCCAGTGTGCACCAATCAAACTCTGAATGTCATCACACTTCTAGTGTGTAAGATCAGCACAGAGAGGAGAAGAGAAGAGTGTCATCTGACGTATCAACATGGAAGAGGCTTTCATTATGAGTGTGACTCCAGGTTCACGCTTACAGTGGACAATCAGACTTTTTTCCTCCACCTGAGCAGGTTAACTCCAAAGGACAGTGGGAACTACACCTGTGAGTGTTCACGTCCTGATGGAACGTTTATTCTGTCTTTGAATATCACAGTGGAAGGTAAGCTCTGATTTGCAGGTTTCAATAATATTTGCATATCAAGCAAATACTACTTTCATTTTTCTGACAGTAATGTTTTTGTTTTAGAGGACGACGACGCCAACGATTCTACACAAACGCCGTTTCTGCCGTTTGTTGCTTTGATTAGTGGGACTGTAGTCGTCAGTATGAGCGGACTTGTTCTAATCTACAGAGGAATACGTCGCAGGTGAGAGGCTGCCGGAATATTCAAGGCTCGTGTTGGATCTCGTTCACCTGTGTGTGAACCAGTATTACCTTGACATGCAGCATCTTCAGCACCAACAGCTGAACTGTTCAATCAAATCAATTTGCAGCTAATTTGATGCTGATCACCTGGAACACATTCATCAGGTTTTTGAATGACTGAAAACTGCAGTCATGTCTATCAGGTCTTTAAGTTTCATATGATGCAACAATGGAGGACATGGTCTGTCACTTCCTGTCTCGTCTCCACAAATAAATTACACAATGCAAAGTGAGCTCACGCTAACGTTGTTGCTAATGCACTCTTGTTTGACCCGACAGAAGACAACGAGAGCCACTGAGCAGACGTCCAAACAAGGTGCAGTACAGAGTACAGAAAAATGTGTCATCCTCTTCATTTATGAGGCTCATTTTATTGTTTTATTGTCATTTTTATTTTTCCAACAGGACCCTGATGACCCCAGTGACCCCTACACAAGCCTCCAGCATCCAGAGAGTGATCTCTACCAAACTATCTCACCTTCAAAGAGTGACTGTCCACTGTAATAACCAGGAAGTAGATGGAGGAGAGTCTGATCTGAGCTGCATGGTGTATGAAAACATTCAAGACTAAAGAATCAGGAGAAGATATTCAGTTCTGCCGCCATCGCCGTCATCAGCCTCAACGACACTTCATCACTTATTATTTACCATCGGAGCATCAAAGAGGGCACTTCTCCAAACTCCACCAGCCTCTCTGACTCTGACAATAATTTGAAGATAAAACCATAGAAACAGAAGAGTTTGGACCTTTTGGCCATGTTCTGTAAACTGTTGATTATAAATGATTCATTATTGAAATAAAATCCACTCACTGGAACTGTGAAAGTGTGAAATGAAGGAAAAGTTTCGCTTCTTCATCAGAGCAAAGTTAATGTACTTGCATAAAGCGAGATGCTGTGTGAATGTGTTACTGATGTGCTGATGAAAGACCAGATGGAGAGCATGCTTTCTATTTGCAGCTCAGGCCTCTCAGAAGGTGACGACCACAAACACAGTTATGCAATTTTAGCACCTATGTGACGCACATTTCTAACAAATCGCACAAATTGCGGCAACAGTGCAGACAATAGTTCATGTTCAGCTCACACTGCAGCCTGGAAACACCACTGTTGATTGAAGTTTGGTGACCGGACGTCTTGTTGGAGACGTGTAGCAGGCAGGAGAGCCTTTTCTTTCCTCCACACAGGACTGAACTATGCCCAGTCTGAATGCTGTCTGGCTCGCTGTCTTATCTTTTAGGGTTTTAATATGAAAGCAGAAGCTCACGTGGCAGCACTTCCTTTATAGAAGAGCTCACACCAGCTCATACGCACCTCTGTGACAGTTTGAGGTTTATGCAGCCAGAGGACAGCACGCCGGGGCCCGTCTGTCCTCTCAGTGCAGGACATCGCACACTGTCAGTATGACACACTGGAAACTGTGCTTTGCTCTGCTTCTGCCACTGACTGTGTGTGTGAGCGTACGAGGTAAGACAAACCAGTTGTCATCATGTTGAATGTACACACACTGTTTTTCTCTATTGTTCCCGTCTTTGGTTTAAAAAGGACGTTTTTGATTGTGATTGGTTGCAGAGACTCTTGTGAAAACCATTGGGAGCAAACCAGATGTCACTCCAGTGTGCACCAATCAAACTCTGAATGTTCTCACACTTCTAGTGTGTAAGATCAGCACAGAGAGGAGAAGAGAAGAGTGTCGTCTGACGTACCAACATGGACGTGACTTTAATCATGAGTGTGACTCCAGGTTCACGCTTACAGTGGACAATCAGACTTTTTTCCTCCACCTGAGCAGGTTAACTCCAAAGGACAGTGGGAACTACACCTGTGAGTGTTCGGGTCCTGATGGAACGTTTATTCTGTCTTTGAATATCACAGTGGAAGGTAAGCTCTGATTTACAGGTTTCAATAATATTTGCATATCAAGCAAATACTACTTTCATTTTTCTGACAGTAATGTTTTTGTTTTAGAGGACGACGACGCCAACGATTCTACACAAACGCCGTTTCTGCCGTTTGTTGCTTTGATTAGTGGGACTGTAGTCATCAGTATGAGCGGACTTGTTCTAATCTACAGAGGAATACGTCGCAGGTGAGAGGCTGCCGGAATATTCAAGGCTCGTGTTGGATCTCGTTCACCTGTGTGTGAACCAGTATTACCTTGACATGCAGCATCTTCAGCACCAACAGCTGAACTGTTCAATCAAATCAATTTGCAGCTAATTTGATGCTGATCACCTGGAACACATTCATCAGGTTTTTGAATGACTGAAAACTGCAGTCATGTCTATCAGGTCTTTAAGTTTCATATGATGCAACAATGGAGGACATGGTCTGTCACTTCCTGTCTCGTCTCCACAAATAGACTACACAATGCAAAGTGAGCTCACGCTAACGTTGTTGCTAATGCACTCTTGTTTGACCCGACAGAAGACAACGAGAGCCACTGAGCGGGCGTCCAAACGAGGTGCAGTACAGAGTACAGAAAAATGTGTCATCCTCTTCATTTATGAGGCTCATTTCATTCACAGTCATGCATCTTTCTGCAGGAGCCAGAAGACATTGAGCCGTACAGCACCTTCATGCAGAGAGAGACTGGACTGTACTCCACCGCCAGAGTGCAAGTCGCTCCCGCTGATACACACAGTTCAAACATGCTAACCAAAGAGGACACACACACAGGGCTTATTCTCTAAAGCTTCGCTTGCACTGCACCTCTTCCCACCCTATGCATTAAACAAGCGACACAGCACCTGTTGTCCACAAGGTGGCAGTATTGTGCTATGTGACTGCATTCTCAGGATTATTCCTGTCTCACACACACACACACACAAACACACACACACACACACACACACACACACACACACACACACACACACACACACACACACTATCGATGCTTCGTGCTTCTTTAACTAAAACAAACCCCCTCCTTTTAATATCCACCTGAAATCTGTCAAACTCTAAATGTGACAGGACCGTAAATTTCAATCAGAATAACAGAAAAATTGCTCTCGTTGTGGCACACAAACAGCTGAAAACAACAAAGCTCAGCAAAGATGGGTCAATAAATAAGGACTGCTGTTTTATGTATATATATATACAGGTGTGCAAAAGTACATGAAGTAACAATGGATAACACAACGTCGATGTAAAAGTCCAATGTTTGGATAGAGAGTACAGATAGTGGAGTTATCACTGTCGCAGGTGACTGATGCTTTTATTTCAGACTTCTAGTTCTTTGGTTTCCACGTTGTCCAGGTAAACTTAAGTGTAACAGCTGTTTCATCCTTGGATTGATCCTTTTTAAAGGAATGATACGATGCGTATGTAGAAAAGCTGCCTGCCGATTGTCATCTCTGTATTGGAGCCTGATGCCCTCTGACCATTATGATCTTATTGGTCTTAGATTATTTTACAAATGTCTGAATTGGTACAAACAGCACATCTGACTAAGAGAACAAATATCACTCCTTTAAAGTTTAGGAGACTCCGCCAGTAAAAGTGTGTCACATGTCCAGGATCCATACTGCCATCAGCATCCCGTCACTGATCAACACAAAACCACAGTGTGACCTTCACTTTATTTGTTACAAGAATGAGGAAGACTTTCTTTCATTCTCAGTCCTTTGTTGTTGTTTTTCTCTCGGGCGTTCCCCGACAAACACTTCTTTTTATTCACAGAGGAAGTACAACTAAGTCGATCAACGATCACTGTTGTCCACCCGTTCGCACTCTTTAAGTCTGCAGTTGATTTACGTGAAGTGCATTTCTTTTTAGGGTTTTGATCAGTCATTACACATCAGCGTTCGGGGCAGGCCCTGTCAGCAGATCATTAGGGGTCAAGAGAAGAGGTTTTCTCAGCACAGTCACGGGAGATTTGAGGGAAATGACTCAACAAAATTCATCATCTGCACGTGACGAGGTCTTGACAAGGTTGAACTTCATTAAAGCAATGCAATGAACCTGGGTTATGAACTCTTGTATTTTGTTCACACTAGAGGAACTAGATGAGGAGCGTCGAGCTGTTCTGAGTGGGCCGCTGTAGGTTAGCCTTAGATGATAGAAGGTAGATTTAAAGCTGCATCAAGCCGCCGAGTATCTGCTCTTTGCCTGGGTGAGAGCAGGATTCAAAGGCATTTCAGAAGTACCTTCAGTCAGGATTACAGTGTGGTGTCGCCTGTCCAAAGATGACACCTAATGATGGGTCAAAACATCATATAGCACCAACGCTAGTTTTCCATTAGAAAGCTCACCCAGCTTTGAACCCTCAGTTCTCTTCTCTGGACGCTCTCCTCAGGAAAACGAAGCTGAACCTGCTCACTGACTGACTGCAGCTGGTGCACAGAGAAAGTCTGACAATCAGAGAAGAGAGAAGCGGTCCTCAGGACTGAAATAGATCCAGATACTTTCTGGTCGGATCAAGATCATACAGCTGTGGATTTAATGCTGCCACGTGGTAATATGAGTAAACCACAGCCGTTAGCTATGCTTTCAGCGTCGCGTTCTAGTTTTAAATTACAGGTGTGTGATAGCGCAGGTGTTTTCCTGAAGACTTTGCATTGGGTTTTTCCAAAGTTCCAAAGTGTGATTGCTGCAGAGGAGATGCTAGCATCCAGGCAAAATAAGGGCCTTGTAAAACACCTATCTGTAATCTATAATCACATCATGTTTCATGAGTTTTATCCATTTGTGTGCTTCATGATGTGCAATCGAACCTTTGACCGAGCCCTTCCCACTTTGGGTTGTGTAATCTTGATGATTCCAACATTTCTGATTAAATGTGATATTGAAAATGAAAATGATTGATGTTTGTGGAGAGTTTACTGAATAATTATGATTTTAAAAATTGTTTTATCATCTCTTCCTTTAACATTTTCCCAGGCTGTGTCTCCACGGATTAGACCGACTTCAGTGGCTTAAGGTGCTGTTCCACCTAGCAGTTAGGTTCTTTCCTGCATCCTTAAGAAGAATTATGCAGTAACTTCCCCTCCAGGATGTTTGCTAAACAGACTTAATCATGTGAGATCAGTCATGGCAAATTGCACAACAAATCCACAGAGGCAGGATGGCGGGCAGGGGGCATGATGCACCGCAGATGCATTAGCATGTGATTCCTCTCTGATCACTTCCTGTCGCGCCCTGTTGTGATGCATCCCATGAAAAATGTCACTGCACACAATGAGAGCAACAGTGTGCCCTGTAGCTCCTGAACGTAAGACGTCCTGACTGGGTTTCACATTTACAAACATTCCTGACATGTTAGTGGACAGACGTGAAACTAAGATGGTAAGATAAGACGAGGAACACGAGGTCAACATCCTGCAGCAAGTCTGGTTTTAATCTCATACTCAAACGTGCTCAGTCAGTAGTAGTTTACAGTACACAGCTTACAGTATAGTGTTTGCACTGAGTACACCCTGAGAGCACAAATTAATCATGTCAAGCCTGTTGACATGTTATAATCACGTTACTCAGAATTGGGCGGACTTTCCCAGCACACTCCTGGCTGTCAGGTGTGGTTGCCCGGGGTGACATGGGGCAGGTATCACTCCTCTTATCACCCTTGAGAGTGCGATCATGTCGCTACTCCGCAGGGACATGGTGTCTTGGTTAAAACCTCATAACACCAAGAGGCCACCAGACCTGCAAACTTCTGCCTCTGGGAATTTTTTTTGCCTTTTTCTGAAATTGATGTAACAGCAGTTGGACAGTAAGTACACAATTCAGTGGAGCTTCATAGAAGGAACATTAATAGTAGTAATACTAACAATGAGAAAGAGCAGTATGAGTCACTGATGCTGAAAGTCAATCCACACTTTTGCTTCTCTATAATCACCATTCAGAGTACAGTGTGACCTCCTCAAAGACTAATGTCATGAACAAAACGAGTGCTGTTATGAATATTCAGGAGGAATCCACTTTACCTCGACAGTCCTGCAGCATGAACGCGGTCTGTTTGCACATCATGTAATTATATGCGGAGGAGACTTTTCCTTTAATTCCTCGAATGACCTCATTTGCGTCATTGTCTCCCAGACCTCTTTTGGGAAGCTGCACACGTCAACAGATAGCTCAGAGGAATCCCCCCCCCTTCCCCCCTCCCTCACGCTCTCCTCTCTACTTTCTTTCTCTCGGTTTCATTTGGTCTGGTTTAAAAGGCTGCTCAGAGGACAAACTGAAAGTGCTCCTTGCACACAGTAAAGAAAATGTTGCACATCCTGGTTTTAACTGGTTTGCTCTTTCAAGGTAAGTGACACTGATGGGGAGGGCGACCCCTGTGTATTCACTCTGAATCTGTTTTTAATTGCAGAAAGTCGTAGCAGTTACAGACACTCATAGCTTATCATTTGGACTTAAATTGCTCATGTATGTTTTTTTTTTTACTTCTTTATTTTTGTTTTGTATACCTCTAATTATTAGTTACTTTTTCTATTCATCTGTACTTTCTCCTGTATCCTGTTTCTGGTGTTGTGCTGCTGCAGCTGAACGTCTCCTCTGGGGATGAATAAAGGCTAAAACCTATCATTTATAATGTCTAGTAATCTATATGTCATTTATAGGCTGCATTGTTATCATACTGCATTATTTATAATGGACTACATTCAAAGGGCTTGGATGGAAAATGGTATTTAATAGAAAATGTGTGTTATTCACAGCTAAAGCGTGTCCATCGTTTTAGTTCCTCTTCATGTATTATTGAACAGCACAACAAATCATATTGACTTTAACCACTTACTGAAACTCAGCTCTTGATTTTCAGCCTCGACATCGCAGATCACCAGTCACGGTAACTCAACAGGTGACTACGGCGGGGATGCGCACTACACGTGCACATTACTCAACCCCACAGGTGCAGAGACAACTTTGTTTTGCAAATGCCAGTTTTCTAATCAAGATATAACCAGTGGTGCAACAAGTATTCAGTTACTGAACAAAAGTGTCGATACAGTACTGTAAAAATACACCGTTAAAACACCGAGTAAAAGTCCTGCATTGAAATTGTCACTGTCATACTGCTGTATGATAGATTAATATGACTCACGCAATCATCGATTATGATTATTTTCTCTATTAATCAATTGATTGCTTGGTTTGTAAAAATCCTGAAAATGCCATCATCTGTACATGTGACGATGTACACACGGTTACATGTGTGTACAGCTGGATTGTTTAATTTACAGCAAAATATCAAACTTTATAAACCCTTCATGTGTGCAAAAATATTCATTTGTAAGTAAAAGTACAATATTTTCTCGTGGCAGAAGCAGAAAGTGGCACAAAAGGAAGAGAAAGTAAAGTACAAGTACTTCAAATTTGTACTTGAGAAGATGCACTCGGTGACATCGCACCACTGTTGGCTCCCTCTGATTGGAGGACTTCTGTTTCCCTGCAGGTGTGCAACAGGTCACATGGCAGAGGCGCTTCAAGGATGAGACCCCACAGAATTTGGCGACCTACAGCAAGCGATTTGGACTGCAAGTCAACAAGCCTTATCAGGGGAAAGTGATCTTCACAGAAGCGTCCCTCAGCTCCACGTCCATCACCCTGAGGAACGTAACATGGGAAGACGACAGCTGTTACATTTGTTCTTTCAACGTGTATCCTGACGGCTCCAAAGAGACGCAGACTTGCCTCACAGTGCAAGGTAAATCACAGCAAAAATGACAGCAAAAGCAATCCTTTTCCTGTCACATCGGATCATTTTGTAACGAAAGCATTCGTACGATCATTTGCCAGAATATCTTGCAGAATGACAGCGTTTTATTGTCTGTGCAGGGATTTCCCAGGTGGAAACAGGTGTGGAAGTTCCCAGCAGTGAACTCGGGGGAGAAAATGGGCAGGAGGTTGTGTTCAGCTGCTCTGCGACAGGTAAACCAGCTCCAACCATTCAGTGGGACTACTCACCTGATGTCCGGCTCCTAAAACAACCACGGACTACTACAGTATCCACCAGAGACCACACGTTCACCAGCAGCCGCAACATCACTCTGGAAGTACCTCTGAACTGGAGTGGACACGTGGAGTGTCTGCTGAACAGTGGAATGACGGGACAAAGGCGGGAGAGGATCTTTTTTTCTGATGGAGAAAGGGATGACGAGACAGAAGAGGAGGGTATGCATATCATTTTCGATAAGAGTGGACAGTCATCATGTAAGTGAAGCATAACAGGATGAGTCTGGTTCACTAGCAAGTGACCCGCCCAGGAAGTCCCAATGGCAGAATTATTCTAGAGTACTGGAGGACTGGTTTCCCTATAAAATTCCCAGCAATGAGCAGATTTGCTAACAATGAGTTAACAGTGACTCAGCAGTGTTGACTGTCAAGGAAGTGACCTGCTGAAAAAGTCTCAGCCCCGATCAAAGCAAAGTCAGAGTAATTAGCACCTTGGCTAATTATCCTGAGTGACTGGAAGGGAAGCTGCACACCCATCACACCAGTTTGCACTTCCTGCTTAGCTGATGTTAATTGATCAGATCGTAGCATGCCTGTTAGTCCGCTGAAGCGTGACTCCTTATCAGACGGTTTCAGTTTCACTTCTCAGTAGGTTTCACCTTCCAGAAAAACCCGCTTCACAGTACAATGACTTGCACTTATAAATGAGCTCTCTGGGGAAGTCAGGTCTCTGCATTAAACAGTGTTAGAGGGAAAATTTTCCACCTTCCTCTTTTAGATGAGTGCAGTTCACCTTATTTCTGTGCAGACTGACCCTGTGCTGTTCTTCTTCAGGGAACAGGCTGTCTGCTTCAGGGGTTGCACTGGTAGTCAGTGCTGTTGTGTTCGTTTCCCTCATCGCTGTTGGTGCCGCATTGAAGCGAAAAAGGTGAGATGTTTGACACAATGTACTGTAAGACATCTTCTGAACGGGAAATACACAGCAGTTTCATAAGCTCTGCTCTTCTCTTTTCCTGGCAGGTTAAAGGGCAACAGAAGAAATGAAAATGTTTGATGAGAAACCAGTGAATATTCAAGCATGCAAGCATTACAAGAGCACCAACATAAACTTTAGCGAGGTATCAGTGAGTTAAGCTAAAAGATGCTGTCCAAGATCCAGCCTCCACGGGAAGCTTTCACAACGCAGCCACATCGTTTGGAAAGCTACACGTCTCATCTGCATTTCTGTAAAATTGAAAAACTCAGCACTTTAACTGTGTCAGTGGAGCTTCAGGCTTGACGCTTGTTCAGGCGTCGCTGAGTGTAAAAATGCAGCAAGCATTGATTCATAAGAGTATGACAACCAGCTTTGAGCAGAATGGATGAGATGTAGGACCATGAAGCAGTTAAATATGCTCTCATTCAGAGTTACAGTGGTTGCAGCACGGTGCATTAGGAACGCTTTGCTTCAGGGACCTGGAACAGGCAGATTATCAGCAGAACCGGCTCGTGTTTTGCTAATACAGGAGAATTGAGAATGAGGACGTGCCTGGCAGTAACGTCACTGATGGGCTGTGGTTCCATCTGGTGGCCTTTGTGGGGGAAAAGTGCAGCATGTGTGAGCAATCAATATGATGAAATCTCTTCATTTTTTTTTGCTCTGGAAATTTGAGCGGTTTGCTTAAATATGGGATCCATGAAGCTGCATGTGAAGATGATCAGATGATGATTTTATTCCAGTGACGACATCTAAACTATATAGATATAAATATATATATATGTCTCTATAAAGTTTAAATTATGCCAAATATATTATGTAATCGATAATATGTATTATTTTTTAATATTGCTTTCAAAGTGTGGTGGCGCATTTTGGCACTTTAATGTTCAACGTATGTGTTCAGTCATGTTATTTATTGCTCAATGTACATCTACCTTCACACGAAACTGAAATACACCTTGACTGTATGGCTGTACTTGTGGTGTAGTGCTTATGTGTGTGTGTGTGTGTGTGTGTGTGTGTGTGTGTGTGTGTGTATGTTTGTCATGATCTAGTCACTTCCATTGATGTGTTTTTATTAATTTATTCTCTGATCTTTTTCCAGATAGTTATTTATTTTTGTTCACTGAATTAAAACACGATGCTTTAATGGTTATTATTTCACTCGTGCAGTGTTTCTGTTGCCCTGGATTATATGTATAAGGAATAAGGGTCCTCACAAATATTGGACAAATGTTAACAATGCTAACAAATGTAAAGCCTCAAACACAGGCTCAGGATGTAAGTCAAGAAACGAAATGAAAAATCATGTGAAGTGATGGATGTCTGCATAGTTAGAAGAAACACTGGACTCTTCCATGAAGGTGAGAAACTGATGATACATTAAGTTTGTACAAGCCTGCGGAATTTATTTGTCTTTACCTGAAAGCACACCTGTGTGATTCCTGTGCTGTCACATGTTCAACCTGTGCGATATTCACAGTAATCAGTCAGATTTTAACTAATGAGAACATAAGTCAATGTCCCCAAAAGTGGTGGAAACGCTGGTGCAACAGGTGCTGAGTTCATCAGCTGGTCTGGAGGACAGGCCGAGGGAGTCCTGAGTGTGTTCCAGGCGGCTGCAGGGTCAGCGGTACCTGAATCCTTGATATATGCTGCTGCTGTCCTCAGGGCGTCTCAGAGACTCAGTCAGCACTGCAGTCCTGCATGGTTTAGCCCTCTTCAGTTCCCGTCTGTTTGTTGGTATGAAGGTCAATCAACAATGTCATAAATGTTGTCACACAGCCAGATTCTTTTGAAAGGCTTCATTGTCTGCAACTTCATCCAGTTTGTGGCGGGGGTGGGGGGGTGGTGTTTGTGGGAACCATACAGGGTGCTTGTGTCCTGGATAGTCTGTGTGTTTGCAGTCATGCAGTTCATTAATTCCCCGATGTTTAGGAGCGTAATCTGATCAGAGCTGTTGTTCATAATGGAGAAAAAAATACAGAACGCTGATAAGAGGCTGATATTTAGGTCGTAGATCATAGGACCACATGTAAAACACAGCAGCAGCAGGAACAATGAAGGAACACTCATTAAATGAAACTTCAGTCCATGAGTTTGTCTGTCGTGGTGCATGCTGGGAATCCTCACTGACAATGTGAACTCACACAAACTACAGTATATTATCCAATATGTGGCTTTACGTGTTTTTGCTTCTAAAGTGTCAGACGACAGTTAATCAGTGATTTTTGAACTCACATTGGATTAAAAGATTGTTTCACTTTTTCAGTTTTGTTTGACAAAACCAAATAACATATTTTTTTTACCACAGTAACGAACGCTCATTAAAGTGATGTCAGCTTTTAAAACTCACTAAAGATACTTTCTGGAACACCAGTAACTACAAACAAGCACGTCCTCAACTTTGAGCTTATTGAGGTCAACATTTATTATATCTTTATACGCTCCCATCAAACATCAACTCTTTATCACGTCTTTCACTGTCAGTTAGATCTGATTAATGTTTAACTCGCTCACACGCTTATCTGTGTGTTTAGACTTTACTTTCATTCTCTCTGGATGTTGTGGAGCAGACTGGATTCTCCATCTCAGCCTCCAGCTGAAGGTAAAGAATCAACTTTGGAATGTTTTTTTAATTGTTAGCACAAGCTGTTGTTAGCTTAGCTTCACCAGAAACAGCAGAAATCTGCAGCTCCGTCGTTCATTTCTCCAAACTCACAAGTCTGAGTTTAACTGAAGGTGAAACAAACGACATGTTAAAAACATCGGCCATGCTGTGCTGATGTTTGTGAGAGCAAACGCTGGAATAAGATTTGATCCTCAAGAGCTGATGTGGAGACAACAGGAAGGAGCATTGAGAGGGCTGAGAGCAGCTTAAAGTTTGATTCTGTCATTAAATATGGACCTGCATCGCTAAGAGCTCTTAACTCCCCTCCAACACGAACAAGTGTCGGTTCTTGTAGTCAGTTTGTACTTAAACGTGATCAATAAATAAATAAAAGATTAATTTTTTCATATTTTCTTAAACGGCTTGATTGAGTCCGTCAGTATTTTATTTTGAAAGGTGTCTCTGCTTTGGTAAGTCCCAGTGGTGGAAAGTAACTAATTTACTCAAGTACTGTAATTAAGAACAATTAGTACTTTAACTGAATATTTCTGCTACTTTACTAGTATCATTACCATTTTGACTTTTTATTTCACAACATTTTGTTCCTTTTTAAAACAAGATTTGAATGAAAATCAATGCATCAGTTTATTAAACTGCAGAAAAGTCTAAAACCGTTTAAACTGGTTCCACTTCGACCAACTACAGTGTTTAAGTACTCGTTACACATCAGTGATACAACAACATGATAATAAAACCATTCAAGGAGCCGTTCTGATGAACTTTGTTCTCAGAGATGAAATTTAATATCTATTGCTGGCACATTAGTTTGTCTGAAGTTAAGGTTAATTTTTATCTCAGTTCAAAAATCACGCTGCCTCTGTGGACTTTGGGCTCCTTATCAAGTTTCAGCTTTACTGTAATTATAACACACTGAAATACAGTTAGAGCTCCTCCACACTGAACACGCAGAACATGGATAAAAACAGATTCAAATATTTTAAATTCCAAGAGAATAAAACATTAAAACAGAACAAAGCAAATAACTCCAAATAACTCATAATAACTCCAAAGAAATGATTTAAGTAAAACTAAGTTCTATTCATAAGGAAGATACAGTTACACATATACAGTACATATATAAACATATATACACATATACACAGATATGTATGTGCATTCATCCAAAAAACATTGAGCAATATCAGTGTAATATGCAAGTTATAGTGGAAAACCTGAGACAGTGGAAATGAGGACAGTGCAAAGGTTAGATAAGATAAAAACTTTATTGAGCTGACACCAGGGAAATGAAGCTGTTACAGACAGCAAGAATAGCAAGAAGAACAAGGAGATGTGGAAAAAGAGCAGATACACCATGAAAAGGATACAAAGTAAAATCAACTACATGTATGTGCATTATATTCAAAAAGAATATAAAAATAATATTGGCATGAGAACGAGGGCTCAGGTTCTCACTGGAGTTTTTTTAATTGCACATGAGGAAGACCTGGATAATAAAATACAGTAGAAAATATATAACACAGTAGAAAAAAAACATGTAATATTGCACAAGATATTTGCACAGATGTAATGGACATGAGCAAACGTGATGTGGTGTGAAACAGCATCAGCACTGTGCCATGTGAACTGCTGACTACAACATATTGTGAATATCAAGGATCATTCAGGCGTAAAGAAACTTTCAGTGATGTTGAATTTACTGAATATTACAGAAACTGAAACTTTCTGTCAGATTCACTCAGTGTGTGTCAGAGGATGAAAAGGGTCCTCCAGGCATCAAGTGTGTGCTGGCTGCTCTTCACTTCACTGCAGCTTCATGGCGCCATCTAGTGGACTGATAGAAGTACAGCAGCTCAGCCTCACGCCGCTGTCTGAATGCATTCAGCTGACACTGACATGAGAGACGAGATAACAGCCAATCAGAGGAGGAGCAGCTGATATTTGGACAGGAGAAACCATGAAAGGATGATTTCAGCTGATGTGCACATGAATGATTTGTGTTTCCTCTCCAGATCAAAGTGTGTGTGAGCTGATGTGAGTTCAGCAGCATGAATCGGTGTGAGGACAGAGAGGAGGGAGTCCGTCCCTCTGAAACCAGTCTGTGTGGGGACGATGACGTCCAAACCAAAGCTCAGAGGTGAGATAAGGACTTCTGACTGTCCAGGACTCGTCTCCATGTCAGAGCACTCAAATCTGTCCCAACCATCATTATTCACACTCAAAGCTCTGAGTATGTTGTGTTGAAGGCCAGAGCAGCAGGACCCACCAGACTCTGCTGGACCTGGACCTGGACCTGAACCCAGCTGTGTGTCCCTCAAGAGCGACCAGTCAATGGATGGCCTCTTTCATTTTAAACAGCAACATGTCTCTGACAGACAGTAAGTTGTTCTCAGTATTAAACTCATGTTGAACAGTTTGACCTGACGTCCATATTTCCTCCTCATGTGTCCACTGCTGATGTTTGTCCTCATTAAATCCAGTCTGACCAGTTGTCCTTCTAATGTTCATGTTCTCCTCGAGTGATGATGAAGGTTTGAGCAAAATTAGTATTAAAGGACATTTTTCCAGTCTGTCCCTAAACAGCACTGACATGTCCACATGGACACTGAAAGCTGAGGATAATGGTGGTCTTCCTGTGTGTCTGACAGGATCTATGGCAGACAAACCTCTGCTGGACCTGGACCTGGACCCAGCTGTGTGTCCTTCAGGAGCGACCAGTCAATGGATGGCCTCTTTCATTTTAAACAGCAACATGTCTCTGACAGACAGTAAGTTGTTCTCAGGATTGAAATCATGTTGGACAATATGACCTTTATATTCAATATCATCCTTCTTCACATTCATTTATATTCTTACTAGTGAAAGCTGCCCAGTACAACCAGTCGTCAACTCTTGACTTCAGTTGAACATTTTCTCCACACACATTCTGACTGATGACTGCATGAATATACAACAGTGATTTCATTGGTGTCTAAATGCTGCAGAAACTCAAAGAGGAGACAATGCTCAAAAATGTGTTGTGCGGAAAAGAACAAATACATGTTCAAGTACAAAAGAAACAGCCAGAAAAACTGCTATGAGCAACACCTGTACCTGTTTGCCTTCATGTAGGCCAACTCAGTAAAGAGAAAGCTGCACAGAAATGCAGACTGTTGATTGGGATCAGCAGTGCGAGCAGGGGAAGCCATCGGATTCATTGTTGTAATCAACACTTCAGCTCAAAGGACCTTCAGCTTGTCTTTGTTTCTGTGTGGACGGACATGATGTGAGCTAATTCTTCATGACTCCTCCACAGAGTCCACCAGGAGAGCTCAGAGGTTCCCAGTGGTCAGTCTGCCCAGCAGCATCAGACTCACCTGGACTCCATATTTCTGGTCTGTACATGTACAACAGCTGCTTTCACATCTGTTCTGTCCACAATAATCTCCACGCTGCACTTTTTAGACCAGTGGACCGTCAGTCTGTCCAACATGGATCTGATGTTTGCTTCCATGATTTCACTTTGTGTCATTCATATCATCTTCTGTTCCAGCTGCTGGAGGAGAACATTGTCTCTTTTGTGAGGAACGAGCTGAAGAAGATCAAGACGGTTCTGAGGGCAGATTACCCAGAATGCTTAGAGAGTCAGGGGGAGGATGAGTATGAGGATGCAGAGCAGAGGAGGAGCAGCAGAGAGGCATTTCTGAAGATCACGCTGCACTTCCTGAGGAGAATGAAGGAGGAGGAGCTGGCTGAGCGTCTGCAGAGCAGTAAGAGGATTTCTCTAAAGGTTTAACTGCTGGATCAGTGAACATTCACTGATGTCCAACAGATGGACCAAAATGTGTTTATATTTGTATTTTTGGGGGGAATTAAATAGCCATGTACCTCATGAATCACTTATTGATCTTATCTGTTGTGTCTTCATTCAGGAAGTCCTGCTCCACTTTATCAAGGTAAACTTAAATGTAACCTGAAGGAGAAGTTCCAGTGTGTGTTTGAGGGGGTCGCTAAAGCAGGAAAGCAGACCCTCCTGAATCAGATCTACACAGAGCTCTTCATCACAGAGGGAGGGACTGGACAGGTCAATGATGAACATGAGGTCAGACAGATTGAAACAGCATCCAGGAAACCACACGGACCAGAAACCACAATCAGATGTGAAGACATCTTTAAACCACCTGGACGAGATGAACCAATCAGAACAGTGATGACAAAGGGAGTGGCTGGCATTGGGAAGACGGTCTTAACACAGAAGTTCACTCTGGACTGGGCTGAAGACAAAGCCAACCAGGACATACAGTTAACATTTCCATTGACTTTCAGAGAGCTGAATGTGCTGAGAGAGAAAAGGTTCAGCTTGGTGGAACTTGTTCATCACTTCTTTCCTGAAACCAAAGAAGCAGGAATCTGCAGGTTTGAAGAGTTCAGCGTTTTGTTCATCCTTGACGGTCTGGATGAGAGTCGACTTCTTCTGGACTTCACCAACAATGAGATCCTGACTGATGTCACAAAGTCCACCTCAGTGGATGTGCTGCTGACAAACCTCATCAGGAGGAAACTGCTTCCCTCTGCTCGCCTCTGGATAACCACACGACCTGCAGCAGCCAATCAGATCCCTCCTGAGTGTGTTGACATGGTGACAGAGATCAGAGGGTTCACTGATGAACAGAAGGAGGAGTACTTCAGGAAGAGGTTCAGAGATGAGGAGCAGGCCAGAAGAATCATCTCCCACATCAAGACATCACGAAGCCTCCACATCATGTGCCACATCCCGGTCTTCTGCTGGATCACTGCTACAGTTCTGGAGGATGTGATGAAGACCAGAGAGGAAGGACCGCTGCCCAAGACCCTGACTCAGATGTACATCCACTTCCTGGTGGTTCAGACCAAAGTGAAGTACATCAAGTATGATGGAGGAGCTGAGTCAGATCCTCAGTGGACTCCAAGGAGCAAGGAGATGATTGAGTCTCTGGGAAAACTGGCTTTTGAGCAGCTGCAGAAAGGAAACCTGATCTTCTACCAATCAGACCTGACAGAGTGTGGCATCGATATCAGAGCAGCCTCAGTGTACTCAGGAGTGTTCACACAGATCTTCATAGAGGAGAGAGGACTGTACCAGGACAGGGTGTTCTGCTTCGTCCATCTGAGTGTTCAGGAGTTTCTGGCTGCTCTTCATGTCCATCTGACCTTCATCAAGTCTGGAGTCAATCTGCTGTCAGAACAGCAAACAACCTACTATGAATCTGCAGAGACACACTTCTACCAGAGTGCAGTGGACAAGGCCTTACAGAGTCCAAATGGACACCTGGACTTGTTCCTCCGATTCCTCCTGGGTCTTTCCCTGCAGACCAATCAGAGTCTCCTACGAGGCCTGCTGACACAGACAGGAAGTGGCTCAGAAACCAATCAGGAAACAGTCAAGTACATCAAGAAGAAGATTGAAGAGACTCCCTCTGCAGAGAAAAGCATCAATCTGTTCCACTGTCTGAATGAAGTGAATGATCGTTCTCTGGTGGAGCAGATCCAACAGTCTCTGAGTTCAGGAAGACTCTCCACAGATAAACTGTCTCCTGCTCAGTGGTCAGCTCTGGTCTTCATCTTACTGTCATCAGAAAAAGATCTGGACGTGTTTGACCTGAAGAAATTCTCTGCTTCAGAGGAGGCTCTTCTGAGGCTGCTGCCAGTGGTCAAAGCCTCCAACAAAGCTCTGTAAGTGGAATTTAGTCATTGATAAATGTTCTATCTTTTAATAAGAGAAAAATAAACAATTCCTTCCTTTTTTCCTCACTGTTGTGTCTCCAGATTAACTGATTGTAACCTCTCAGAGAGAAGCTGTGAAGCTCTGTCCTCAGTCCTCAGATCTCAGTCCTCCAGTCTGAGAAAACTGGACCTGAGTAACAACAACCTGCAGGATTCAGGAGTGAAGCTGCTGTCTATTGGACTAGAGAGTCGAAACTGCACACTGGAAGCTCTAAGGTCAGAGAAGCTACTGTTTGTTTTGAAGGATTTAAGTTATTTCTCTGCATTTTGAGATTTAAAAGATCTCAGAAATTCAAGTTTGTAGGTGTGTCATTCAGTTTTGTAGTCATAGAAATGTCATGTTTGTGTGTAATTAAAATTGTGCAGGAACATTTTCACTGGTGAGGTTTCACAAAGTGCGGCATGAGTCTCTAAATTTAATGAATTTGCTATTATCAGAGTGTTGAGCAAACAAAGACTATGAGTCTACAGTTCATCTGATCGACTTCACACTTGCTGTGCGTGTTGCTGAGAACCTGAGGAAGTGCAGCATTGAGTGTTAAGTAGTTTGAATAAGGTATAACAGAAGTTAGAGAGAGAATTACTTCATTTTAATTGAACGTTTCTATTTTAAACAGCACACCTTTTCGGTCCTTTGTGGAACTGGTTCAGTGGCCCAGGAAGCTCACAGACCAGTTACATGTGCTGGAAATCATCTTACATGATACTACTCAGCCAATCGGATCTCTGTATTCTGACAGACACAGCAGGACCCTCAGATGATCTTCCATGTGTGTTGTTCTGTGTTTTCAGGCTGTCAGGCTGTCTGATCACAGAGGAAGGCTGTGCTTCTCTGGCCTCCGCTCTGACCTCCAACCCCTCCCATCTGAGAGAGCTGGACCTGAGCTACAATCATCCAGGAGACTCAGGAGTGAAGCTTCTGTCGGCTGGACTGGAGGATCCTCACTGCAGACTGGACACTCTGAGGTATGAAGAGGCTGCTGCAGCCTCAGTCAGTCAGTGTGAAAGAGGAGGAAGAGCTGGAAACATGTTGAGGCAGCAGGCAGAAGCAGGCCGGATCAACATGCTGTGTTTGTGTGTATGAGAGTGATGTAACGTCCATGTTCACATGCTGAAAGAGGAGGTGCTGCTCTGACGCCCCCCCCCTCCTTTCAGGGTGGAGCCTGCTGGAGTGCGATGGTTGAGACCAGGTCTGAGGAAGTGTAAGTGACAACAAAGCAGAGCACATTCAGCCATCTTCAACCTGTGACATCACTCATTCAAATCATCATCAAACTGTGGATCAATGAGCAGATGATCGATCAATAACTGCAGCTGTTTTCTTCTTCTCTCCATCAGATTCCTGTGAACTCACAATCGACACAAACACAGTGAACAGAAGCATCAAACTGTCTGACAACAACAGGAAGATGACAAAGGTGAAGGAGCCTCAGTCATATCCTGATCATCCACACAGATTTGACTGGTGGCCTCAGCAGCTGTGCTCAACTGGTGTGACTGGACGCTGTTACTGGGAGGCCGAGTCGAAAGGAGGATTTTCAGTATCAGTGGCTTACAGAGGAATCAGAAGGAAAGGAGACAGTGACATGTGTGTGTTTGGTTTGAATGATCAGTCCTGGAGTCTGCACTGCTCTGATGATGGGCGTGACACTGTCCGTTACAATAACAAAATAACATCCATCTCCTCCTCCTCCTCCTCCTCCTCCTCCTCCTCCTCTGTCCCCCACAGAGTAGGAGTGTATGTGGACTGGCCTGCCGGCATTTTGTCCTTCTACAGAGTCTCCTCTGACTCACTGATCCACCTCCACACCTTCAACACCACATTCACTGAACCTCTTTATCCTGGCTTTGGGCTCAGGATCTGGTCCCGTGTTGATGATTCAGTGTCTCTGTGTCCTCTAGAAGACATAACAAGAACAACAAAACAGGAAAAATGACACAATGAGTCTGTTTTGCAGTCAGTTTGTTTGTTGAAGTGAATGAGATGTTTGTCTTTGTTCTCACTGAATGAAGACCAGTTGTCTCCTTTTTCTAACACAGAAAAACAGGCATCTTTGATGACGGTACACCCCGGGTCCTCTCTGTCCATAACCTTTGACCTCTGTGGACAATAAGTGCCTCATAGTATGATCCACGTGATGCAGCCGACTACAAAGTCTGACTATTATTCCTGTAATTGTTGGCAGATTCCAGATCCAAATGTCACCTTCAGGAACAGACAGAGGTTATTTCATGTATCATACAAGTTTAATTGTATTTAAACTGCCAGCAGTCACCATGACTGTGAAGATGATTTGTCTATTGTCACGAAGAGACTCAGGAGGCTTCAACCTCACAAAAACTTCACCACAAAACAAAATCAAAACAACGTGAAACGACAGATAATTTCTCTTTTTATTTCATACACCAAGGTCGGTTTGAATGCACAATGCACGGTGTAAATGCTTCTGTTAATATCACTGTCTTCACAGGTTTATTATTGTGTATTTTCTACTTTCAATCAATCAAGACCATATTTCCTGTCAACACACAAAATGACTTTTCAAGCAGAAATTCAACTCACTCCTTTGGTATTTGTGAATAAATCCATGTCATGAAATGTAATATTGTCAGTTGTTCAGGCTACAAAATAAAACGACAGTGAACGGGTGTGGTTGGAGTCAAACCCTCCGTCATTTCCCTGAAGGATAAAGTTTAGTTTCAGTTTCGTGTGTGTTGTGGCGCAGCTGATTTTGTCTATATCATCCTCCGGCTGAAGGTAACGAAGCAACGTTGAAACGTCCGAATCGTTAGCACAAGCTGTCGTTAGCTTAGTTACGCCGGAAACAGTAAAAATATGAAGCTCCGTTGACTCTTTCTTCAAACTGACAACTTTTGCGCGTAAGTCGACACGAACGCGGCGAAACAACAACCGCCGTTAATAGCATCCGCCATGTTGTGTCGCGGTTTGGGAGCGTAAACGCTAGAATAGGGGCAGAAGTAGAGAGAGCTGGTCCTCATATGCTTAACAGAGAGTCACTCTTACTGTGTTGCACCTTTTCTTATTATTATCTGAAGGCAGCTTTTCTTGCCTGAATCAGCCTGTGGAAGAGGCGGACACGAGCCGCCGCTCTCACGCTGTCTCCGCCTCTGACGGCGACCTCGCTCGCCGTGTGCCAACTTAACGACTTTAGCGAGTGTTCAGACCCCTGTAGCGACTCTATTTCAAAAAAGCGACTTTTTCTGTTGTTATTTGAGACTTTTGGAGACTGTAACGTGAAAGCATGTATCGTTCGGACTCTTCGCCCCTCTTGGTCCTCCGAGCCGAAGAGGTTCCTCTCCGCTGCAGCACAGCAGGAGATGTTCACCCCTCCGCGTCCAGACTGTGAATGAATTGCGCATGCGCGAAGCCGCCCCGTCAACCACGGCCGGATGCAGATGTCAAATTTTCTTCGTGTTCATTTGTAGTTCTAAACATATTTAGACGATCCTTCAATCTTTTATTGACACTTGATCGATTTCAGGACATTGTTGATCTATATGGATAGATGTTTATTCAAAATTCAGCAGAGATAGAAAGTAAGTACATTTACTCAAGTACTGTAGTACAGTTTTCAGGTACTTGTGCTTTACTTACAGTCAAAGGAGACATTTTACTGCAGAACAGGTACTTTTACTGCTGATACTTTAACTACCTGAGCTGATAATGCTTAGTACTGAGAACTTTTACTTGAGTAAGAGTTTGAATGCAGGATTTCGACTTGGATTGGAGTATTTGTATATTTTTGCTGCTGCAGCTTTATGGCGCCATCTAGTGGACTGATAGAAGTACAGCAGCTCGGCCGCTGTCTGACTGCGTTCAGCGGATGCTGATATGAAACATAAGATAACAGCCAATTGGAGGAGCAGCAGCTGATATTTGACAGGAGAAACGATGAAAGGATGATTTCAGCTGATGTTCACATGAATGATTTGTGTTTCCTCTCCAGATCAAAGTGTGTGTGAACTGGTGTGAGTTCAGCAGCATGAATCGGTGTGAGGACAGAGAGGAGGGAGTCCGTCCCTCTGAAACCAGTCTGTGTGGGGACAATGACGGCCAGACCAAAGCTCAGAGGTGAGACGAGGATCTCTGACTGTCCAGGACTCGTCTCCATGTCAGAGTACTCAAATCTGTCCCATCCATCCATCCATTTTCTATGCCGCTTATCCCTTTCGGCTGTCAACGGGCGGGAGGTGGGGTACACCCTGGACCGGTTGCCAGCTGATCGCAGGGCAACATATATACACAAACAACCATTCACGCTCACACTCACACCTAGGGGCAATTTAGAGTCACCAATTAAACGAATGAGCATGTTTTTGGTGTGTGGGAGGAAGCCGGAGTACCCGGAGAGAACCCACCATCATGATTCACACTCAAAGCTCTGTGTGTGTTGTGTTGTGTCCTTCAGGAGCGACCAGTCAATGGATGGCCTCTTTCATTTTAAACAGCAACATGTCTCTGACAGACAGTAAGTTGTTCTCAGTATTAAACTGGTGTTGGACAGTTTGACCTGAAATGTCCATATGTCCTCCTCATGTGTCCACTGCTGATGTTTGTCCTCATTAAATCCAGTCTGACCAGTTGTCCATATAATGTTCATGTTCTCCTCGAGTGATGATGAAGGTTTGAGCAAAATTAGTATTAAAGGACATTTTTCCAGTCTGTCCCTAAACAGCACTGACATGTCCACATGGACACTGAAAGCTGAGGATAATGGTGGTCTTCCTGTGTGTCTGACAGGATCTATGGCAGACAAACCTCTGCTGGACCTGGACCTGGACCCAGCTGTGTGTCCTTCAGGAGCGACCAGTCAATGGATGGCCTCTTTCATTTTAAACAGCAACATGTCTCTGACAGACAGTAAGTTGTTCTCAGTATTAAACTGGTGTTGGACAGTTTGACCTGAAATGTCCATATGTCCTCCTCATGTGTCCACTGCTGATGTTTGTCCTCATTAAATCCAGTCTGACCAGTTGTCCATATAATGTTCATGTTCTCCTCGAGTGATGATGAAGGTTTGAGCAAAATTAGTATTAAAGGACATTTTTCCAGTCTGTCCCTAAACAGCACTGACATGTCCACATGGACACTGAAAGCTGAGGATAATGGTGGTCTTCCTGTGTGTCTGACAGGATCTATGGCAGACAAACCTCTGCTGGACCTGGACCTGGACCTGGACCCAGCTGTGTGTCCTTCAGGAGCGACCAGTCAATGGATGGCCTCTTTCATTTTAAACAGCAACATGTCTCTGACAGACAGTAAGTTGTTCTCAGTATTAAACTGGTGTTGGACAGTTTGACCTGACATGTCCATATGTCCTCCTCATGTGTCCACTGCTGATGTTTGTCCTCATTAAATCCAGTCTGACCAGTTGTCCATATAATGTTCATGTTCTCCTCGAGTGATGATGAAGGTTTGAGCAAAATTAGTATTAAAGGACATTTTTCCAGTCTGTCCCTAAACAGCACTGACATGTCCACATGGACACTGAAAGCTGAGGATAATGGTGGTCTTCCTGTGTGTCTGACAGGATCTATGGCAGACAAACCTCTGCTGGACCTGGACCTGGACCCAGCTGTGTGTCCTTCAGGAGCGACCAGTCAATGGATGGCCTCTTTCATTTTAAACAGCAGCATGTCTCTGACAGACAGTAAGTTGTTCTCAGTATTAAACTGGTGTTGGACAATTTGACCTTTATTTTGAGCGTCATTCCTCTTCACACTCATTTATTCTCACATGTGAAAGCAGCCCAGTATAACCAGTCTTCAACTCTTGACCCACATATTCTGACAGATGAATGCATGACTATAAACTCTTCTTGAGGCGAAGAGATGCTGTCTGCTAACGAAGTCTAACCCTGATTGCACTGAGTTACGACATCAAATCAACATTTTCTTGTCTCCAGTCATGTGACAACAGAAATAGAGACATGACAGTGATAACAGCTGGACTGTGATCAGCTGCTCAAAGAACAGAATGAACAAACAGAGAGTGTGAGGAAACACACAGTCTGTTTCTTGTTGATGCTGCTGATGAATTCACAGAAGGGAAGAACAACACAACACTTTAATGTCAAGGGAAACCATCGGATTCAATGTTGGAATCAACACTTCAGCTCAAAGGACCTTCAGCTTGTCTTTGTTTCTGTGTGGACGGACATGATGTGAGCTAATTCTTCATGACTCCTCCACAGAGTCCACCAGGAGAGCTCAGAGGTTCCCAGTGGTCAGTCTGCCCAGCAGCATCAGACTCACCTGGACTCCATATTTCTGGTCTGTACATGTACAACAGCTGCTTTCACATCTGTTCTGTCCACAATAATCTCCACGCTGCACTTTTTAGACCAGTGGACCGTCAGTCTGTCCAACGTGGATCTGATGTTTGCTTCCATGATTTCACTTTGTGTCATTCATATCATCTTCTGTTCCAGCTGCTGGAGGAGAACATTGTCTCTTTTGTGAGGGACGAGCTGAAGAAGATCAAGACGGCTCTGAGGGCAGATTACCCAGAATGCTTAGAGAGTCAGGGGGAGGATGAGTATGAGGATGCAGAGCAGAGGAGGAGCAGCAGAGAGGCATTTCTGAAGATCACGCTGCACTTCCTGAGGAGAATGAAGGAGGAGGAGCTGGCTGAGCGTCTGCAGAGCAGTAAGAGGATTTCTCTAAAGGTTTAACTGCTGGATCAGTGAACATTCACTGATGTCCAACAGATGGACCAAAATGTGTTTATATTTGTATTTTTGGGGGGAATTAAATAGCCATGTACCTCATGAATCACTTATTGATCTTATCTGTTGTGTCTTCATTCAGGAAGTCCTGCTCCACTTTATCAAGGTAAACTTAAATGTAACCTGAAGGAGAAGTTCCAGTGTGTGTTTGAGGGGGTCGCTAAAGCAGGAAAGCAGACCCTCCTGAATCAGATCTACACAGAGCTCTTCATCACAGAGGGAGGGACTGGACAGGTCAATGATGAACATGAGGTCAGACAGATTGAAACAGCATCCAGGAAACCACACGGACCAGAAACCACAATCAGATGTGAAGACATCTTTAAACCACCTGGACGAGATGAACCAATCAGAACAGTGATGACAAAGGGAGTGGCTGGCATTGGGAAGACGGTCTTAACACAGAAGTTCACTCTGGACTGGGCTGAAGACAAAGCCAACCAGGACATACAGTTAACATTTCCATTCACTTTCAGAGAGCTGAATGTGCTGAGAGAGAAAAGGTTCAGCTTGGTGGAACTTGTTCATCACTTCTTTCCTGAAACCAAAGAAGCAGGAATCTGCAGGTTTGGAGAGTTCAGCGTTTTGTTCATCCTTGACGGTCTGGATGAGAATCGACTTCCTCTGGACTTCACCAACAATGAGATCCTGACTGATGTCACAAAGTCCACCTCAGTGGATGTGCTGCTGACAAACCTCATCAGGAGGAAACTGCTTCCCTCTGCTCTCCTCTGGATAACCACACGACCTGCAGCAGCCAATCAGATCCCTCCTGAGTGTGTTGACATGGTGACAGAGATCAGAGGGTTCACTGATGAACAGAAGGAGGAGTACTTCAGGAAGAGGTTCAGAGATGAGGAGCAGGCCAGAAGAATCATCTCCCACATCAAGACATCACGAAGCCTCCACATCATGTGCCACATCCCGGTCTTCTGCTGGATCACTGCTACAGTTCTGGAGGATGTGATGAAGACCAGCGAGGAAGGACCGCTGCCCAAGACCCTGACTCAGATGTACATCCACTTCCTGGTGGTTCAGTCCAAAGTGAAGAACATCAAGTATGATGGAGGAGCTGAGTCAGATCCCCACTGGACTCCAGAGACCAGGAAGATGATTGAGTCTCTGGGAAAACTGGCTTTTGAGCAGCTGCAGAAAGGAAACCTGATCTTCTACCAATCAGACCTGACAGAGTGTGGCATCGATATCAGAGCAGCCTCAGTGTACTCAGGAGTGTTCACACAGATCTTCAAAGAGGAGAGAGGACTGTACCAGGACAGGGTGTTCTGCTTCGTCCATCTGAGTGTTCAGGAGTTTCTGGCTGCTCTTCATGTCCATCTGACCTTCATCAAGTCTGGAGTCAATCTGCTGTCAGAAGAACAAACAACCTACTATGAATCTGCAGAGACACACTTCTACCAGAGTGCAGTGGACAAGGCCTTACAGAGTCCAAATGGACACCTGGACTTGTTCCTCCGATTCCTCCTGGGTCTTTCCCTGCAGACCAATCAGAGTCTCCTACGAGGCCTGCTGACACAGACAGGAAGTGGCTCAGAAACCAATCAGGAAACAGTCAAGTACATCAAGAAGAAGATTGAAGAGACTCCCTCTGCAGAGAAAAGCATCAATCTGTTCCACTGTCTGAATGAAGTGAATGATCGTTCTCTGGTGGAGCAGATCCAACAGTCTCTGAGTTCAGGAAGACTCTCCACAGATAAACTGTCTCCTGCTCAGTGGTCAGCTCTGGTCTTCATCTTACTGTCATCAGAAAAAGATCTGGACGTGTTTGACCTGAAGAAATGCTCTGCTTCAGAGGAGGCTCTTCTGAGGCTGCTGCCAGTGGTCAAAGCCTCCAACAAAGCTCTGTAAGTGGAATTTAGTCATTGATAAATGTTCTATCTTTTAATAAGAGAAAAATAAATAAATTCCTGTTTCCTCACTGTCTCTTCAGACTGAGTGGCTGTAACCTCTCAGAGAGAAGCTGTGAAGCTCTGTCCTCAGTCCTCAGATCTCAGTCCTCCAGTCTGAGAAAACTGGACCTGAGTAACAACAACCTGCAGGATTCAGGAGTGAAGCTGCTGTGTGCTGGATTAGAGAGTCCACACTGCACACTGGAAGCTCTCAGGTCAGGATTCAACTGATGACCATTTAAAACCTGATTTACATGAGAGGATACACAGCTAACTTGAAGGACTGTGTTTGACAATAGGATTATTCAAAGGGCATGTTAGCAGAATGATGTTAGCATAAAGCTCAAAGCACTGCTGTGCCTCAGTACAGCCTCACAGAACTGCTAGTATGACTGTGGACTCATTACGATTTAGATCACAAAGACATGGACACTGTTAACTCCCTGAATCAGTCATTGTGTGAATTGACTGATTTTGAGACAGTTTCTTCTTGTATTTGATGGACTCAGCAGTACTCTCAGACAGTCTGACATGTGTGTTGTTCTGTGTTTTCAGGCTGTCAGGCTGTCTGATCACAGAGGAAGGCTGTGCTTCTCTGGCCTCCGCTCTGACCTCCAACCCCTCCCATCTGAGAGAGCTGGACCTGAGCTACAATCATCCAGGAGACTCAGGAGTGAAGCTTCTGTCGGCTGGACTGGAGGATCCTCACTGCAGACTGGACACTCTGAGGTATGAAGAGGCTGCTGCAGCCTCAGTCAGTCAGTGTGAAAGAGGAGGAAGAGCTGGAAACATGTTGAGGCAGCAGGCAGAAGCAGGCCGGATGAACATATTGTGTTGATGTGTGAGAGTGATGTCACGTCCATGTTCACATGCTGAAAGACGACGTGCTGCTCTGACCTTCCTCCTCCTTTCAGGGTGGAGCCCGCTGGAGTGCGATGGTTGAGACCAGGTCTGAGGAAGTGTAAGTGTGTCTTTCATTTGACTGATGACAACAAAGCAGAGCACATTCAGCCATCTTCAAACTGTGACATCACTCATTCAAATCATCATCAAACTGTGGATCAATGAGCAGATGATCGATCAATAACTGCAGCTGTTTTCTTCTTCTCTCCATCAGATTCCTGTGAACTCACAATCGACACAAACACAGTGAACAGACTCATCAAACTGTCTGACAACAACAGGAAGATGACAAAGGTGAAGGAGCCTCTGTCATATCCTGATCACCCAGACAGGTTTGACCAGTGTCCTCAGCTGCTCTGTTCAACTGGCGTGACTGGTCGCTGTTATTGGGAGGTCGAGTTGAGAGGAAGAGTTTTTCTCTCAGTGGCTTACAGAGGAATCAGGAGAAAAGCAGAGAGTGAGGACGGTTTGTTTGGACTGAACCATCAGTCCTGGAGTCTGATCTGCTCTGATGAAGGTGCTCATTACTCTGTCAGTCACAATAACAGAATAACGCCCATCTCCTCCTCTTCCTCCCCCTCCTCCTCCTCCTCTGTCTCAAACAGAGTGGCAGTATATGTGGACTGTCCTTCTGGCACTCTGTCCTTCTACAGAGTCTCCTCTGACTCACTGATCCACCTCCACACCTTCAACACCACATTCACTGAACCTCTTTATCCTGGCTTTGGGTTCTTGTTCAGGTCTGGTTCCTCAGTGTCTCTGTGTCCTCTGTAGGACGGAGTCTCCTCCTGTTAGAGAAACACCGCTGAACAGATCAGCTGAGTCTGTACAGGGTCACAGTTACAGTCACATCATTGTTTTAATCAACTATAATCAATGAGTTGTTGAATCGCTTGTGCAAAATTATTGAAAATACTCCTCATTTACGTTGTAATCTCTCACTTCCAGTCCTTAAAAGATGGAAGTTATAATTATTACGTTGTGGAAATGCACATAAATTCTTCCCTCTGGCTCTTGTTACAATAAAAGCTGAATGTTTCTGTGAGTGTGCCGAATGTCTTTCTCAGGTCAGGACTAGAAGTCCACAGATATGCTTTTTCTTCAAAACTCATGAAAATGTTGAATATCAGAGCCAATCATCAGTCAAGCTGTGATTAATTATTTCAGACAAATCTTATTTTCAAATCATGAAATACAGTTTTTCCAAATTTTGGTCAGTAATTAAGAGTTTCAGCACTCAGAACACACACATAGGCCTTAGTTTTCAGTGTCCAAGCCCTTGTTGTGTGTTAATTATTCTGGCTCCAACCTGGTCAACCACTAAAACTGGCACCGGGTGCGGAAAGAACACGGATTTACGTGGCGCACCTGAAGGCGACACGTACGATGACGCCGCACGTTGCCGCCAGGGGGCGCGCTGACATCATCGATGAATGACGTGCTTGAACTGACGGACCGTGGACGGGAAGGTGGTCAACAGACGCAGATGTGAGTCAACCGTGAGGTAAAGAGGTTAAAACCTGCCTGACATGCTGCTCAGGACGACAAATGGTTTAATTAATTTAAATTCAAAATCAATTCAGACAGCGCGCGCATCACCTGTTGGAGCGTCACACCAACAAACGACGTTAGTTTCTTACGTTTCCTGTTGGTTCGTGTGGGAAGTTTGGTCAGGGCTTCTGTGCAGAGATCTTCAATTTCAAGTAAGTTCAAGGTCTTGAAAATCAATAGAAATAATTGACACTCTCATATATAAGGGTGTCTGCGGAGGGAGGATATTTGGAACAGCTGCATGAGTTCTTTGACGTGACGTCATCACATCTGTATGTTTGATAATTCTAAAATATGACAAGATAATTACAAAAGTTGTACAATTTTTCCAGCAGGATGCCACAAACGTGCTCTTTTACAGAAGAAATCATATTAATCTATTAAAGCAAATCATGTTCTCGGTCACTGTGTGGACTTTCTTTACAAGAACAATCATCACACCAGACTGAGAAAACAAGCAGATATTCAGAAATGTTTGGCATGAATGAATTCTCAGCAGGAAGGATGAAGTGGTGGAGGGAGGTGGACATGTGGAGAAAGCAGGAGGAGGATGAGGAGGATGAAGAGCTGGTGGAGATGCTGCTCCAAGGCAAAGCACCCTGGGGCTTCACCCTGAGGGGCGGCACCGAGCACCGGGAGCCCCTGGTCATCACAAAGGTACAGAATCTGTCATTTTTCATCTCAATTAGACTCATGGTGCAGAATTCACGGCCTTTCACCAGTGAAATATGGACCTCACTCTGTCCTCACCCCGTCCTCACCCTGAATGTCTCCTGAGGAACCGGACACCACCCATGTGTGAGATACTCCACCTCAGAGTAAAAGTCTGAACTCTTCTTACAGCGTGTTGGTGAATGTGTGGATGGTCGACACTGAAGACGGACAGTGTCTTTTGGAGTGGGAGCCATGAGCCTGCCAGCGTTCATGCTGTGTTCTACCTGCTCAGGTTGTTCTGTAAATCCTGCTCGTGACGCCGCAGACAGCAGAGACCAGGAACCTTCGCCATCTGCTCTTAGTGCTGGCGTGGGCTGCAGCCTCCAGAGCGGCGCCGCACCGCCTGCCTCAGGTTACAGGCGGTGCAGCGTTTAATTTTTAATCAGAGCGCTCAGGTTGCCGGCCACCACAGGTGCTCCTGGATGAGGTCGCTCACCTTTCTGAGGTTGTTTGTTTTCTTGCTTTATTGGCTGGTTTTAATTCCCTCATCTGACACAACATAGAACATCTCTGGCTGTTATTGAGACTTTCTCTGTTGTTCGACATGAGGTGTAATGGCAGCACCTGGAGACATCTTTCCAGCTAGTGGAGCGACATGTATGGTGTTTAGAGGATGGTGCCAGGGTGACAGCTATGTCCTTACCTCAATCAGAAAGGAGTATCCTCTGTATGGTGGCCACTTTGGGACATTTAAGACCCAGCTCTGTATTGTCAGTCTCAGTTTAATGTTAGATGAACTGCAGCTTTAGGTCACGTGGTTGTGCTGTGTGTGTGTGTGTGTGTGTGTGTGTGTGTGTGTGTGTGTGTTCAGGTGGAGGCGGGCAGTGTGGCGGCAGCAGTCTGTCTCCAGGCCGGTGATGAGATGGTGAGCGTGAACGCTGTTTCCCTCAGCGGTTCTCGTCAGGAGGCCATCTCTCTGGTGAAGAGCTCTCATGAGACCTTGACCCTGGTGGTCCGAAGGTACCGTTCACCGCAGATATCTGAGAATGTGTGTCAAGCATTTTGCAGTTTCTTTCTGGGTGTGTTTGAATACTATAGTTTACTGATATGTCTGATGACCACAGATGACCTCTTATACCCCACACATCTCCATTTTTAGAAATATTTTCCATTTCTTTCTCATTTTGATTTGAACCTTGTTGCATTGTTTTCATTCTTTCTTGTTTTCATTATCAACCTGATTTTATTTTGGTAACTTCTGGTGCAATCAATCAGTCATGACTGGAACTGAAACCAGTTGCTCCACAGCTGCTGCTTGTTGTCTTGATGACGTTCAGTTTAAACTCAGCTGTGCTGTGTTGCTCTGTTTGCCTTCCACACTGTGTTTGACTGGCAGTCAGCTGTGCGCTTCTCAGCAAACAAATGAATTAAAACAGCTAATGTTATTAAACTGCTCGCATAAGAAAGTGAGTCCAGAGGAAGAAGGATGGGAAGTTAGGCGAAATTAAGGCAAAGTTGAGAGGTTGATAAATTAAAGGTTTCCACATATACTCTAAACCAAACGATTTCAAAGCATTCATAAGAAATGAACCCCTGAAACAAATCATTGACTCTCCAAACTGAAATTAGAGTCAGTAGTGGGTTTATGTTGGACGTCTGTCGTTGCTTCTTTGAACTACATGTTTTACTACATGTGTCCCTGATGTCCTGTCCTGTCCTGTCCTGTCAGAGTTATATGCTCACTGGCAAATGGCAACAGAGTCTTAAAGCCTGAATCCAATTACTGGTAGCAAAGCCACAGGCCTGGGCTCAGCTTTGCAGAGCAGGTCGAGTCAACGGCGGGGAAAGGTGGACCGTCAGTGTGTTTCTATGAGGCGCTTCAGATGAGGAAGCAGTCGCTCTGAGTGGGTTTAGAGAACAGACGGCCGGCTCGTCCTGGGAGGGGAAATGTCAAAACTGGCTTTGAGAGATCATGGAGTGGCCCTCAGTGCTCCTTCAGGCCAGAAGTCCTCCCCTGTTTGCAGGAGGAGTGGTACGGTCCGTGTTGCCTAGGTGAGTTGACAGTGCTTAGAGGGATAGGCCATATCAGCAGAGCGCATTGTTTTCAGGGGCTTTGGCCACTCCAGCAAACACAGTGGGCACTCCTGTCTGTTCTCTCTCCCTCTCTGGATTTTAGAAGATAAAGAGAAGATGTTCACTCAGGTACCTTTTCCTCTATTCATCTATTTCACCTGCTTTGATTCAATCACCCGGTTTCCTGAGTGGGATTAGATCAGGAGGCGGTGAATGAGTTTGAGATAAGGGCAGGTCGTTTCTCCGTCTGGATGACACATAACAACGTTATATATCACATAACGTGACAAAGGCATTTTCTTCAGCCTGTTAGTGTTCTGAGGATTTATCAGAAGGTGGAAAATGGATGCGTGACGACATCAGTGCAGGTACACTGGTGAGAAGTTAAACTAAACGTTTGCATGTGTGTAACTGACCCTTCAGGGGGAATATTAGAAGGCAAATTCCAGCTTCTGCCATCTGATGGAAGCATGTAAACAGTTCAAGTGTCCACGAGCAATAAGAGTTTATTGAACCTGTGCTCAGTAATAGATCTCTCAGCGGCAGGCCCTTTCTTGTACTTGACGTTTGTTCATTGAAGGATCAGTCCAGCCTACGCTGCTTTTCCCTGCTGCCTGGAGGAGGAGGTGATGGTTGGACGGTGAAAGACGAACCAAGAAGGCTTCAGTGGAGTTTCTTTTGTTCTGTGGAGTTTGAATGAAGTGTGTTTTATGCTGATAACATTAAATGGAGTCTGGTGGCTTCGAGGAGAGCGACAGCAGCTGTCTGTGGTTGAACAAGGAGCTTCTTACTCTGACACTTAGAGGACCAGTCTGAGCTCTTGATGGAAGGAATGCAAAGCGAATATCATTTATTTATTATTTCGTCCAGCGTTTCTTCTTGATACTAAGCTGAATATTTTTTGAGCTTTGTGGGTTTGCTCAAAAGCAGCTGAAACGTGAACTTTTGGACATCCTGATGTTTTTCACTGTTTTCTGACACCTGAATTTGTGGTGAAAGGATGCTGATGTCAGCAGAGATCCAGATGTTCCAGCTCATCTTCAGGTTTTGCATCGTGTCAGAGTTTGTGCTCTTCTCTCCTTTGCATTTCATTCTCCCCCTCCCATTATTTTTTGTTGCCGGTGCAGGCAGTGACACACCGATAAGCCCAGCTGTGATGACGCTGGCACTTTCTTTGTGTCGTCGTGTTCAGAGCTCAGCGGGGCGAGCTCGGCCCACAGGCTGCTGCTGCCGTCGGCACGCTGGTGAATCAGCAAGATGTGTCACCAGTGAGCTGTCTGACAGGAGCTGGGAATGGACAGGCGAGTGATAGACAATGGTTGGGAAAGGAAAGGGTGGTGATGTAATCAGAGAGCGAGGTAAAGGTAGACATCACCAGGCTTGAAAATGGCCATTTAAGCATTTTCCCATCTATCACTGCACCTCGGGTAAATAGCAGCAAGACACCATCAGGTGGATGATGGATGGACAGGTGGAGGTGTATGATTGGACTCTTTCCTTTAGTGTGACACATGAGCACATTCAAGGTGTGTTTTCCTCTCATTAATGCGGCGGTCGTTGTTCCCAGCAGCCACCTGTTGGTCCATGTTCACACATTTTTAATCAGCTGCTCGGCTCACGGCCCCGTTCAGGATGGCTGAATGGATGACGTGAACGGTGACTTCCCTTCAAACATGCATGATTTGTGTTTGAGCTCTAAGAGGTTGCGGCCTCTCCTCCCCAGTGGAGGAGTTGCTCCACGGTGGAGGCGTCTCTCAGTATCTGCCTCCCCCTCGGTCTGACCTTGGCTGGTATCTCTCAAAACAGACGTGGGCCCCGGCCGAACATTCCTGTCTGTGCTGTGTTTCCTGACGTCGTGACTGAATGTGCAGCTAACAGAAATATCAGGCCGATAGCAGACGAGACGCAGTGCTGCTGTCAGACAGTCAGAGCCAAGTGGAAATGATAATGTTCCTCAGTAAAAACAAGTGATTGAGTCTGAATAATGAAACATTGATTACCTCCAGCGAGGAGGCTTTCTCTCCTGCGCTTGTTCTGGATCATCAGCAGGATTACACAAACACTCCTGCCCCAATTTTCATGAACCTTGTTGGGTGGGTGCAGCGTGGGCCGAAGAAGAAGCTTCAGTTTCAGAGTGGATCTGAGTCACGGGTCAGACACACAAATCATTGTCGCTGACATGGCGAGATCTCGCTTTTGGCCTTGACAGGAGAATCTTGAAATCTAGCAGATGGCTCTGTATCTTTCACCAGGAAGGAATAAGCCGGGCTGCTGAACTAGCATAAGCAAACATTAACCTTCGACCTCCCGCCTGCAGCAGTACTGCATACTGCCAGCCTTCACAACTGCTGGAATTCAGCGTTAATGTTTGTGGTGCCGAATGAATTCGACTAATTTGGTCATCCTGTGATTTTTTCCTCTGGCGCCATTATTAGTCAGAATTTCACTGCAGCCAAAACACCTGCAAAACTGACGACGCTCCCATCGGTGTCTAACAATTCAAACTAGTCTGAATGTTTTAATTTAGGTGGAGCCAAAAGCTTAAATTTGGTTTTAGAAGCATTGGACACAAATTCTAGAGAATTTCCTCCAGAGAATCTCTCTGCTTTGGTGGATTCTACTTTCCCAGCAGCCTCAGCGGCTCTGCCACATGCAGTGCAAACACCAGATCACAGCAAGGACGTCGGGCAGGACAATAACTCCTCCCCCTGGTTTTAAATCCCCCTTTATAATCCCCAAGGAAATCTCCTCCACAACACTACAAGGTGGGGTGTGTTTGAGTTCATAGTAGGAGGAGGAGGAGGAGGAGGAGGGGAGCAGCTCTTCAGTGCTCCCAGCCTGCTTAGAGCGCTCGTCTTTGTCAGACTGCTGAGAGTTGTGGTGTCAAAGTGTCTCCTTTTCTGTCCTGAAGTGTTTCTGAGGGAGTCAGCTGTGCAGAAGGGACCTGAACTGGTGCAGAGCACAAAGACAGCTTGTGCACAAACAAAACTCAGACCTGTTGGAGGTAGTTGGTAAGTCGCCATGTTTTTTTGTTGCTCCATTTCACGTCATTTCAGACACCCAAGCAAGTCTGCGTTAACCACGAAAGTCTCCTTAGCAAGTCATTTTATCAGTTTTTTAATAGTACAAATCAGCCTGTTTTCAGTGGCAGGTTATTTCACTCATGTTTTGAGGTTTTCGGACTTAATAAGAGACAGAAATGAGTTGATGAGATGAGGTTTTGGCAGAGATTTGCTCATAACTTGACTTTCTAGAATTAAGAAACAGTCTTTTTTTTGGTCTCAGCTCACTGCTAATGTTTTCCCTTTTTACTGCATTCTTCGTCCGATCCTCTGGATGACAGGTGTACTTGCAGCCAACTGGGTTAGCTGTGTTTTGGTTTCATGCTCTTGAATGAACTTGCCTCAGTTTGGCTCGTATATCCTGGCAGAGAACGGTGGCGTCTCCTCCCCTGTGGAGTATCTGTGACAGGCCAGCTGTATCCTCTGACAATAGACCCTCAGCGCTTTAGAAAAAGAGACATTTGCATTTTCATTGTGCAGGAGTTTATTTGGAGGCAACACAACTCTCACTTTGTGCGTCACACTCAGTTACAGAAACAGTTTCCCATCATGTCCTAGAGAGGAGCTGATATGCAACTGTAAATTCATAGGAAGCTTCCAAGAAAGCAGTCTGTAATCTGGGAGTAATTAAAAGGAAAATGTTGCCAGTGCTCATTTGGTACACATGCAGTTAACTTCAGTTAGTGAGTGTTTCAGTCAGGTCAGCTGAGCATGCAAAAAAATAAGATTCAGGCAATTGAACACGTAGACAGTCAAGTTTCCAAGAAGCCAGTACTGCAAAATAAATAATCCATATTTACCCAGTCGCAGCCTGCCTGCTGCTTGATTGACAGGTGAACAACATTTAAGACATCTGCCATTTTACTGATAGAAAACAGTACAGCAGCCACATAAACCTGCATCGTCAGCGTTACAAGCAGCCACGGGTTGAGTGTAATTATGGAAAATGAGAATAAAACTCTTAATATGAGTAATATGATAATAGTGCAGCACGTCAAGAAGACAACAAACCATGACATCTTTACAGGGTTAGCATCAGATATCTTTACTTTCCCCTGAGAGATAATACGCAGCAAACCAGTGATAGTGAGGAAATCAGAGCCAGGTGAAGTGTTGTCAAAGTCTGTCTTTATTCCACTGCAGCGGCTGGGAGACTCTCCTGGGAGATGTCTAACAGAGATGTCCCACTTGAAGCGAGGGTTCGGCCTCCCTGCATTCCTTTGCTTAAAGAATGCAGCGTCTCCATCGTGGCCTGGCAGGGTTAAAGTTTCATCCAGGGCGGCTGGAGTCTCATTTGGCCGAGATATTTCACTTCGGTCTGACATTTGAACTTGTGAACTTGGAAAACAGTCTCCCCAAATATCAGCATTTGACATTTTAAGAAAGACAGCATGAGATATGAAAAGATCCCAGAACGTTGATTTATGACAGTGTCGTTTCTTCTTCTTCTTTTCTTTTTTATTTGGTTCCATTCTTTCCAGAGTGAAACTTCATTTCCAAATTTAAGCTTCATATTAAAAGTTGGAGGAGTGGAAGGTTGTGGTGGCTGGGGGGCAACCTGTGGATCCGTCTGATCACCCGTCTCATTTTTCTACGGGCTAAGCAGATCAGCTCCGTCTGGCCCATATGGCTGTGACAGACCTGTCTCCCTCTCCTGTTCTGAAAACCCTTCACAATAAGAGAAGGGTCACAGGTTCCAGCCAATAGTCAGGTTTCCCTGGGCAAAGCACTGAATTCTGGGTGAAAGTCTGCTCTGTGATTTGATCCACAACACAAAGACATTTCAGCATTTTGGAATTTTCCTTCGCGGGACGAATACAGGCATATTGAATTAAGAGCGCTGATTGTCAAGACATCTGAGCTCCGAGCGCTTCGACCCCAGAACCTTCTTGCTGCGAGGCGACAGTGCTGAACAGTGCACAAGCTCCAATGAAAGGGTGCGTGCTTCATTCATGCAGGACAACACGTTTAATCCAGCCTTGTTTCAGTTTGACATTTAACTTCAAGGTGGTCCGCCCCCTGCAGTGTCTTTGGAAAGTTGAGGGAGATGGGATGCCAGCAGGGTTGTACTGCATGAGGATTAGAGGTCTAGGTGTTAGAAAAAAAAAGGATTACTACTGTGCTGTAAAGTTCACAGGGAGCCGGAGGAAGGATGGTTGTATTTTAGACGTCAAAGTAGGCATTATTTCTTTGTGGCTGCTAATTTGTTATAGACGAGTGCAAGTCCCAGCCCTCAGACTGCTTTCCTTTTACCTGTTTCTGCTTCAGAAAGACGAGACATTTTATTTGATAGCGTGTCACCTTGTTATCCTTTTTGCTAACGGCCAATGTGGCCTCCTCTTTTCCTCTTTCTTCTTCCATCACTTGCCGCCCATCAGGGCTGATATGGTTGATGTTGTATCGCCACGCACAATGCCGTCAGAGACCGAGGTGCACGTGGCGAGGAGCTTTCTCACCAAGATTTTGCGAAGCTCTATGAGGTACCATGAGTCCGCCACATCCCACTGTGTTTGGTGGTAGTTTTTGGTGAACCCAAGTGATCATTGGTCATCGAGTGTGTACATTGTGCTTTGTGTTCCTTTGTAGTATTTTGCCTTGTGTGTATTACCCTTTGTGGTACTAGCTGTCCAAACCAAATATTCTTTACATGTCATTTGTCATTGTTGTTTATCCTAAAGTCGTGTTCAGTACCGTGATGTTCAGCCACCTCATGTGCTATTGTTTGTTTTTTCAATATTTCTTTCTCTGGTTTAATTTGTTGTGTGTGAAATTAGGGTGTATGATCCTTTGATCACATGTAATTCTTTTCTTTGTCAACATGCTTTCCAGGAAAAACCGCTTCAGGCAAGGGTATGTTTGGTGTGAGCAAAGTGGACAGTACAGTTATGTAAAGTAGTCAGTTTATCTTTTGAGGGTTGAAATTTACCCAGAAATGTTGAGAAAAATATTTCCAAGATTGCAAATACTCAATAGTGAGTTTGTATCCTTTCTGAAAGACTGACCATCGTTAAATAGCTGATGAATGATTTTGGGTTTTGACCCTTCATCTGCAGACGTTGCTTTGGCTTCTGGAAGATTTAACCTCTTGGGCAAACAACCCAACATTAAACTATCGCACTCTGCAAAGCCCTGCCATCTGAAAGAGTCTGGTAAACACAAAAGAAGCTGAAATGTCAAATACTCCCTTGTGATTGTGCAAAGTGTTTTGTTGCAGGAAGAATGATCCGGGCTCGCGGCCCCATACCTGGCACTCCTCCAAGCTGACAGAGGAAGAGTCAGAGCCTGCCAAGAGAGAGGCCACCCCAGCACCAGTGTGGCAGACAAAACATGAAGCAAGGTGAGCATTTTAGGTTCTCTGAACATTCAACAGGGCAGAAAATATTGTTTATTCATTCACAGACCTGATCAGATGATGGCCTGATCACTTCTCAAGCATTAAGTAACAAAATTAACGTTGTGACTTGGCATAACAAGAATTTATCGAATTCAAGCATGCAGATAATTCTGATGTCACACACCAGGCCCAAAGAGTTGTCTACTCAACGGGACAAGGACACCGCGAATCAGCTAACCAGCCAGTTCAGCTCAGTGAACAACATGGAGAGACTGGAGCGTCCCTCTCATCCCTACCCCCATGGCCATCTTTCACCAACAAAATACACCAGTAGTGCTGAGCCGCTCTGTGGACCAGGAGCCAAAAGGGACTCCGCGTTGAGCTGTTTCTCTAGCAGTACCAGCCCTCCTGTTCATGACTCCAGCACATCTGGTAAGAAGGGCACCAACACTGAAAATATTTTCTTCAAGGGTCTTCAGAGTGAAGGGCCTCAGCAGGCCGAGCGCCCCCGGTACCTGCAGCCAACACTGGGGAATGGAGGCTGGGAGGGTTCACGGGCCGAGGAGCAGCCTGCCTCCCGGGTGTCCATTGCAGGCAGACCCACCATCGGTCCAGTATGGCAGGTACCAGAGAAAAAGAAGTCCCAGTCTCCTCCTCCACCACCTCCTCCCCTGCGCAGTGACAGCTTTGCTGCCACAAAGGTGTTCCCTTACTCTGAAGGGCCCAGTGGTCCAGCAAAAAGCAAAGGCAGGTCCATTGAAAAACTGACAGAAAGTAACGATCAGAACAGCCTCAGATGTCAAAAGGAAAAAACCTCAGAGGCCAGACACAGCATCAACCCCGTGCCCACCAGAGACTTCCTCCATCCCAACATGGCAGCTGACCACAACCACAACCAGCTGCACCCCAATAAACTCTTCTCTCTGTCCAGCAATGATGTCAGACAGCCTCATTACACCCAAAGACCTGCACACCAGAGGCAGTTCAGTGACGAAAGCCCCCTGTATCTGCAGACCAGATCAGCTCCTTCCACCAAGATTCAGAGTGTAGGAAGTTACTATCGCAGCCTCCAGGATCTGCCCACAAACGCCTTCAGCCGCAAACAGGTCCATCACTCCATAGCATCCATGACAAGTTCTGCTGCAAACCCAAACCTGGAGAACGGGGGGCACAACAGATTTTACGGCCTGGCAAGCAAGCATTCGGTTCAGACTGCCGAGCTTCAGTCCCGGCAGGGCAAAGCAGAGAGTCGGAGGGGGGAAATAGAGAAACTCCACTGGGTAAACAGCAATGAACCGGGCTTTCCAAGTTCCTTGAAGACTGACATTAAGGCAAAGTACTCCCTATCTCACTTCCAGATGCCTTACAGTGAAAATAAGGAGCGCAACGGCCATTCCCATTTGGGGAATGGTCCACATTATGACCACCAAACCTCTGATCTTTCTGTTCAGAGCCACAGCCCAGAGGATGCTGGGAAGAGAGGTGAAGGACACTCTAATGACATGAAGAGACACTTCCCAACACATCAAAGTAATGATCATAAGGTCAGTCTTTCAAGGCACAAAGACCCATGGGTGCCTCAAGAAGATCACAGAATTTCCCCACTGAAAACTCCACTTCTGCACTCCCTGGCCCAGGAGAGTAGGACTCTGGCTGAGAGGCAACCAGCAGCTATGACCACGGGTGTCATGTCCACCCAGGATGCCAGTGACGTCCTGGCCGCCAGCAGTGGAAAATCAAATCGGCGCAGCGACCGTTACGCCACCACCCTCCGCAATGAGATCCTGCAAAAGCGAGCCCAGCTGCAAAAGAGCCGCAGTGCTGCAACCCTGACATGTGATGCAGAGGATGAGGAGGCAGAGGAGTGGAGATCCACAAAGACTTCTACATCTTCTGGTGTCTCCTTCTCCAACACCTACAAGGACCACCTGAAAGAGGCACAGGCCAGGGTCCTCCAGGCTACCTCCTTCCAAAGACGAGACCTTGAGCCTCTTTGGCCAGAGGCACCGGTAGTTAAAAGCTCCAATGGACGCATTAGAGGACGTAAGCGTTTCCTCCTGGCCAAGAGGACGCACTCCTTCTCAGAGCCTGATAAAATAGACAAAGTTGGAGTGGAGGGAGAACCTCAAACAGGTTCTTTCGGGGAGCGGAGGAAGTTCTTTGAGGCCAAACCGGCATTTTCCAGGCCTGTGCTGAAGTCCAGTCAGGGTACAAATTTAAATGCAGATGTTGGTGAGACAGGCAAACCCAAAGAGAGAACTCCCACTGGAGAGCCTGAGGAGGCTCACCCATCCGCAGACCCCAACCACCTCAGCCCTGGACTTAAGCAGGTCTTACTTGAACAACAAAGGCTGGGGACCTTCGCTGAGTACCAGGCCACCTGGAACAATAACAAGAAGTCATCAGAGGCCAAAACACAGGGGAGGTATCACTCAGCAGAGAACATCTTGGATGCAGATGCCGAGGAGAAGGCTGTGTGCGTCCACGAGAGATCCCGATCTTCTCCTTCTGCAGACTTCTATACACAGGTGAGAAGATCATACTACATGTGGATGATTTAGTTTAAAACATGTGTTTCCAAACAGATCGTGGCAGATGAGCTACCAAGTTTTAGTCCCACCTTAGTAAAGAAAGAAAGAAAGAAAGAAAGAAAGAAAGAAAGAAAGAAAGAAAGAAAGAAAGAAAGAAAGAAAGAAAGAAAGAAATGTACTTTATTTATCACACATAGTTGCACACTACATGCACACGCCATGCTTCTGTGAAATTATTTTTCCGCATTTGACCCATCCTCGGTCTGTCGATCCTCCGCGGCAGACCAGGAGCGGTGGGCTGCCAGCTGCCAGCCGATGCCGGTGCCCGCACCCGGGGACCCATCCCTTCTCGTCACCATTGGTCAGATGGTGATCTTCTTGCATGTTTTTAGTGGGGGGTTATTACAGAGGAAAACCCCGGGTCAACACGGGGAGAACATGCAAACTCCACACAGAAGTTATAGTAGCTATTGATGGCTTGAAATGAAAACTGTGTTTTTGTAAAATTATGTTCATGAGTTCATGAATTGGTTTGCAGCACTTTACCTTTCTTTTGCAGAATATTCCTTCACCATGGAGAGAGCCTCACAGGCAGCAGGGCAGTCACACCAGCAGGTGAGACTGAGGTTACGTTGTACATATAAAACATTAGACAGGTTTGGATTAAAAAGGGGAACTTTTCAGTCTAGTTTGTCTTCATTTTCGAAAATTTTATTCTGGAAACAATTCTGCAACTAATAATGGCTGCAATAAGTGTTAAGCTATGTGTTAAGTGCAGAGAATCCACTAATGTGGTGCAAATAAACTAATCTGACAACGTGTTAGTGGAGCAAACGCAACAGTGAGCAATCTACTGTTTATCTTCATTTTAGCCACCTTAATTCGATCAAAAACATTCCCACACAAGTGCAGAATGAAAGTCTTACTTTTTGTTTTAGAGGTCCTAAAACCAGCAGTTACAGACTTCAAGAAACAAAGAAGTGCAGACTGTACACAAACCATACAGAAACTAGGCCGAACGTCCAGGAAGCAGTCATGTCTTATAAAACAGTTTCGAATAGAAATGTAGTCAGTTTTAAGAGCACAATCAACATGTTGTTATCACTGATACTGATGAAGTTTGTCTTGCTCTTGACCTCTAGAGGAAAAGCTGAGAGCAGGCTGCGATACCAGCCGGACCACAGCCCACAGTCGGCCTCGTCAGTCCCCAGAAACGAGGGCCCGGGCCCAGGCCTCAGTGACCACAGGCCCAAACCAGACGCTGACAATCCCTCCCACACCGCACAATCCTCAGGCCCTCGCAGCCTCAGCCCCAGCGTTGGCTCCCAGCTTCCACAAACCAAGAGCCTCCTGCCGCCGCCCAGGCCCCATTTAGGCCCAGAAACCACATCCTCCTCCCAGGAATTCCTCGCTGGCGCCCATGCAGACCCGGCAGAGCTCCAGCCTCTGTCCAGCTCTGACACCCAGCATCATCCAATTGCCCAGAAGTCCTCCGCCGGCCCCACTCCAGCCAGCTCGCCTCACCTCAGCGGGATGTCTGCAGCAGACGCGAGCAGAGGAGGTGTAGAAAACGAAGAGGAACAACCGCAGCCACCTTCCTCTTCATCCCTGTCCTCCTCCTGGACAGCCGCTTTGTCTCTTCCTGAAGATCGAGTCCGGTCTCCCTCGCCACAGTTTGCACCACTGAGACTGACGGACAAACCGCCGGCCGTGTTCGTGCAGGATGACTCACTGCTCAGGTAAGCAGCTTAGCCAGGTGCTTCAGGTCTCCTCACAGCCCCTCGTTACGTAAAGCTTTCCTTCTGTTCTAGCAGAGGAGGCTGTGAATAACAACTTTAAGTAAACAAGTTCAAGAAAAAGACGGATGGACAGTCAGACAGTGATAAACGATACCTGAGTGCAGAATTAAAGATGATTAATGCTTATACATCAGACTACAAATGGTGGGTTTTCCCTCAAATGGCACAAAATGAACTGAAGAGGAAGCTTATTGTCGTCTAACAGCTACTGAAAAGGCTTCAAATGTGCCCACAGAGAGGAGGATCACAGTTTGATTGAGCTTGTCGTTGATTTCCTCTGTGGCCTCAGACAAATCGAACTGGAGGCTGTAATTTTGTTGAAGCCGCATGGCTGCTGTGACCTTTGCTTTCCGCTGCAGCTCCGCTCGCTGATCCGGCCTTTAATTAGAAATGGTCGGCTGCGCGGCTCTGATGTTTATTACAAAATGTGTTTCCATACTGTGCTTCATTCTAAGGATGGATGTTTTTTTAATTGACTCGTTGAAAGACATTCCCAAAGTTTTCAAAACCTTATTTTGAGAAATTTCTTTGTCGTCCATGAAATCAGTGATGTCTGAGAAATGCAACATTTACCGCACCTCATCTTAAGTGTTCAGTCTTTGAAGGTAAGATCAATAAGAAATAATCTCCCAGGAGTATTTTGCATGTTATTTTGCAAGAATATGAGTTAAACTGTGAAAATGTGATGCAGAAAAACAAATCCATTCCTTTCTTTCTTTCATTAAAGTAGAAGAAACTTGAACAAATTATGTGGTGAATTTACAGCTTTAGTTGAAGTTTTTCAGACTTTGATGTTGAGATCTAATTCCAGGTCAGAAGGTGAACTGAAACTCCCTGCAGAGATGAACAGTCCGGCAAGAAAAGTCCCTGTGAGGATCGTCCACGCTGAGAGCAGCTCGGAGCGAGAGGGCAGGGCCTACCTGCCTCAGAGCAGCGAGTCCTGCAGCACCTTCGAGCTGCCGCCCCACATCCCTTACCTGAGCACCGCACAGCGCCCCGCCTCGTCCCTGTTCAGCACCTACACCCGCCAGAACCATCAAGACTCTGTGGTCCCGGAGTCAGCCCAAGAGTCGAATTCAGTGGGGGCTCAGCATTCACAGGAGGACGCCAAAAGGGAGGAGCTGGCCAGGGACATTATGGGTAAAGACAAGTCCCTGGTGGACATTCTGGACCAGAGTGGCAGGATGACCACCATGGACCTGATGGAAGGACTCTTCCCCACAGAGGAGCAGATCCTGGAGGGGGCTCTCCAGCGCAGGAGGGCCTCCTCTGGCTCCAGGCTGCCCACCTCATCCCCCAGGAGCATGGACAGGTGGGAAATGTTATCAGGGCAGCCAGGTGTGCAGCGTCAGGGAGATATGATCAACATTGCATGTGAACTGCTGCATCTTTTGACTTCTGCAGCGAAAAGATTTAAGGCCACTGCTGGTTAAATATTTTGTCTTTTCCAGATGTGATCAGAGTCACTGTGACTCCATCCAGAAGGGGCTGAAATTTACATTTTAGTTACCAAACCAGCTGCATCCCCAAGTATCTATTCTGCTGTTTGAGCAGGACACTGAACATCCAAGCTCTTTGACCTCTGACCTCCCTACAGCAACCGATTGGTTGACTCAGTTATCCTATTATACTGCCCTCCCATCCTCTCCCGTCCCGAATTTACAAATGCATACATGAATATATAAATGCACAGTTATAATAAAACTAATGTCTGGGACATTTATAGAAAAGAAAAAACCGGGCAGTTGATGAATTAACAGTCCAGAAATGAGGGAGCTTTCCAGTCCAGCCGGTTCAGCCCTCACTCTGCCTGCCCTCTGGTGGACAATTGTCTCATTACAGTCTTCTCAATTCAAATTCTGTCGTAAATACTGAGTAAATGCTTTAAAACAGATCAGGCAGATAAATGCTCAGCTGAGTTTGTGTGTACTTGTGTGTGTGTTTGTCAGGAGGGAGGAGGAGGATGTGTCTGTATCAGCAGCAGCCTCCCTGGTCCCTAGCTCCTCCTACTACAACACATCTGCTCCCAAAGCCGAGCTCCTCATCAAGATGAAGGACATGCAAGAGCAGCTGGAGGAGCAGGACTCTGAGGACGAGCTGGACGTCGACCTCGCCAGTAAAAAGGTAAAATGGAGCAGCCTGCAGATCGGTGAAGCAGTCTCAATCAATTTCAGCATGACTCTTTAATATTCAGTGAGCGGACACTTGCTCTTGAGTTGTCAATGCTCTGTTCTTGTGGTCCTCCATTGTCTTCTTCACGCCTTCCAGCAAGAGCTGATCTCCAGCCTGGCGGGGAAGCTGGAGGTGCTGCGGGAGGCACGGCACAGTCTGCAGGAGGACGTGGAGGATAACGAGGCTCTGGGTCGCGAGGTGGAGGCCACCGTGCAGCGCCTCTGTCAGCCCAACCAGCACGACAAGTTCCGCATGTTTGTGGGCGACCTGGACAAGGTGGTGAGCCTGCTGCTGTCGCTGTCGGGGCGGCTCGCTCGGGTGGAGAATGCCCTCAACAGCCTGGAGGAGGACGCTCCGCCAGAGGAGAAGGTAACAGCACGACAGCCAGGGAAAATCTTTAATGTGTTCAGATGCATGACGTTCACCTGGATGACTGACTAATGGCTATCTGTCCTTCACCAGCGAACCCTGACAGAGAAGCGCAAGCTGCTGATGCGGCAGCACGAGGATGCCAAGGAGCTGAAGGAGAACCTGGACCGCCGTGAGCGGCTGGTTTTCAGCATCATGGAGGCCCACCTGGACGCAGAGAGTCTGGACGACTACCGCCACTTTGTGAAGATGAAGTCGGCCCTCATCATCGAGCAGCGTAAACTAGAGGACAAGATCAAGCTGGGCGAGGAGCAGCTGAAGTGCCTGGTGGACAGTCTGCCTCTGGAGCAGAGGCCGCCGCTCTGATCCTGCAGAAGACGTCCGGTTTTACAGGAGAAATACTGGCTCAAGACTCGGGGGCCTGGAAGCTGGGGGATTCCTGCATTTGTGGGTGCTGCATGTAGCGTTTTGATGTTAATGTCATTGTTAAAGTGTGAGTTCATGGCTGAGACAGTTTCAAGCCTCAGTTTGATTCCATTTCTCAGAAGGATTACTGCATTTACACGGAGGAGCCTCAGAGCTCAGTTAGGAGGTCAGATCAGTCAGTGAGATTGGTAACTGAGTGGTGAACGACGGCTTCCTGGAGGCCCAATTTTTGCATAATGACTAGTGATCGATCTTCTCGCTTTTTTCTCTCTGTTAGCGTCCCAAAGTCAAGAGGTCTATGCTTTACTGATGTTTCAGACAGCTCATGCCGCCTTTTAAAGTTAAACATCAAACACAACCAATGCTAATATCTTATCTCTGTGAAAACTGCTTCAGACTCAGTGTTGGAAATTCCCAAATAATGTGTGTATATACACGAATCCAATTCTGTTCATTTGGTCGTGTTGTCATCGTCCAGTGTCTCCAGTCCCTTCATTATTCATGTCTCTGAGCTGTGGTATTTCAGCTGCTCTCCCGCTGTACGTGGCTGCGTTTGTAATTCATTATTGTCACGTGTTTTAAGTTTTGAAGTAATATTTTCTAGTAATTTATTGTAGCCTTTTTGAAAGAGCAGTAAACAGTTCCCAGTAATTTATTTTGACTCATGACGTACTTTTTGTTTTCTAATGAAAAGAGTTTGATTCCAAAATCTGTTTCAGGCGACTGTAAAAGTGTTCTCATCATGTCAGCCGTGATGTGAAGTTATCTTCCCTGCTTTTACCACGCTCCTCTCCTCCTGTGTGTGGTGCATTCTGTCACTTTTACACAACATCTCATTTTGGAGTCAAACTCTTGAACGTTTGCTAGAATGAAGACGATGCTGACTTCCAGCTGTGCTTTTTCTATCCAATAGTAACCTGCTAATATTTCCTGGATTGCTTTGTTGCCTGTGATCTCACAGGTTTTCATTCACACCTGGTGCTTTTAGCTGAAGCTCCCAACACAAATGTCATTGCCACTGGACTCCTGACTGCCCCTCAGAGGAAAAGGAGTTTCTGAGGAGGTTAATCTAAAAGTGAGCACTTTACTCTTTGCTTTGGCCCCTTCAGGGGACTCTGCATATATATTTATTTGAAGACGTGCCTACTGTAGCCTCCCACCACTGTGAACCTCATGGACTGACGTATGCAGTGCACTCTTTCATCAACTTTCAAAGCAATAAAATGATAAAGCTGAGAGATACACTCTTGTTTTTTATCACATCTGAGAGTCGGTTTTTTTCATGTTACTGCTCTGTCAGGTATGTTCAGAGAGTTCAGTCAAGAAGTGGGACTCTGATATAACCTTTACTGTGCAACAGTGCTGTTTAAACACTTTGAGCACCAGTTCAAAAGGACAATACAGAGTTGTTTTTTTTCCATTATTCAGCCTTTATTTAAAATCTCTAAGAATCATTGCTAAATTATCTGTTTCCTCATGCTTCCACTCTTTTGTGCTGAGGCTGCTATAGAAAATGAGCACATTTTGTTGGTCTGTTGTTCAGCAACAATCAAAGCAAAGCTGTGGAACAAGCTAATTCTCTCAATTTCAAAAGACAGTGTGTCACCAAACAGTATCTCTGTTTGGTTTCATATTTGTATCAGTAGTTTTCATCATCCACAGACTGAAACAGGTGACTAAAGAAAGTGAAATGCTGATTTCTTGCTGATGTCTTCTATTTCAGATGGTTAGAGATGCTGACTGGACCTTTGTGTTTGCTGCTTCAGAGGCTTTTCTGCTCTGACTTGAGTGAACGACGATGATGGTTGAAGGGTAAAAAAATGTCCTTCACTTTACAGCCTCACAGTCACACTCATCCCATGTTGGGACCTCAAGCAGCCAAAGGTCGATGCTGTTTGGTTTGCCGGGTTGGGCAGAGCTGGAGAGGAAACAGCATTACTGCCACATGGAGATGAGTATTGATTCCAGTATTAGAGTCTTTCATTTCTTATTGTAGACGTATATTTATTCTGTTGAACAGAACAAACCTGTTTTGTTCATTCATTGAACTTTCAGGTCAGAGTCTTACATAAAGAGCTCAAACACAGGTCAGACATCTCCTGTTTATGATCTCTGATGTCATATTTTCCATTCAATGCTCAGCTCAGAGAAACAGTAAAGTAGGCTGAACATCATATCCTGCTTTTACAGCCTCGTGTCTTTTCCAGCACCAGTCGCCATTTTGGACATTCACGGCACCAGGATCGGGATTATTTTGTCTGCAATATATTGATTTGAGACACAGTGAAGTGCCGTTTGATGATTAACATGCGATCTAAATGCAAAGCAAAGGGAGTTGAAAGGAAGGGTGCAGATAAAAACTGTTTTACAGTAAGAGCCTGCCTCTCCATCAGAGCCTGTCAATCATTTACAGCTTCACGACGTGACGAGAAACAGGATGAGGAAGTGTCTGCGAATAAAAGCCCTTCCTGCTGAAGGTTTTCAGTTTGATCACAAGGTGCTCAGTGACGCAGCACTCAGGTACGTAAATATATGTTTGATTTCAAAGTGGATTGAAGCTGAAATCTTTTAAATCTGCTCTGGTCTGATCAGCGCAGGCAGCAGCTTTATGGATTGTGCGGAAAATGACATCACTTCCTCTTGTTTCGTATTCCTTTTTCAATATTTTTGGGATTCTATTCAAGTTTCCTCTTAAGATGCTTTGAGTCGTTGAATAATAATTGCATAAGAATGAATACATTTAACTATTAAGATATTGTAATAATCAACATTTTATTCAATTTGACATGAAATAGAAAGTTTGTCTCCTCCTGGTTTCACTTGGAAACACTAATACAGTCTTAAAAACACTGTTTATTGCTGTCTGTGTATCATGAAAAGGCTAAAAACAGTTTTCTACTCCTGGAGGTGAACATAAAAATATGTAAATATTCCAGCTGATGCATAAAAAGCAGAATTATTCAGGAAAGTTTTCTCATGATACCAATTCTCAGCTTCCATCAGTCTAAGCTGCATTCGTAAAAAACTCTTTCATATATTTGATTTGAGCCACAGCCCAGAAATGAAGCCCCCAGAGCAGTGACAGCACATTCAGCCACTATTTTGAATATTTTCTGATTTTAATAACAGAGGACTCCAGTCTGCTGTGCTGCTGCACTGAAGATGTGTTCTGTCATCTCTCTTGAACACCTGTGTCTGCGTTTCCTGTAACAGGGAGCCGCAGCAGCTTGTTTGCCAGGTAACCCAGGTGACAGGAGGGTGGGTGAGCTGCAGATAGATCAGATCTCCTGCTGGATATGAGGTGTGACACCCTCCATCTGGCTCTGATCTCCTGATGAAGACCAGTCTGGGAGGGATCAGGACTTCCTTGGTACCCTGAGGCTCCATCGTGGCTCCGCTGCTATGACCCACCTCGCTCGCACCGCCCATGCCCAGCTTATCGCCCTGTGGCTGAGCTGCATAGGCTGGACACTCACCGCCATGGCCCTTGGATTCATCCAATGGAGGGTTTGGGTGGTGTCTGACAAGGAGGTCATCAGCTCAGGGCTGGCCTGGGTGGGCATCTGGCGGGCCTGTTTCAACAGCCATGACCTGGTGACCCCTGGCTTTCTGGTCATGCACTGCCAATACATCAGCCTGACTGAGGCCTTCACGCCGCCAGAGATCGTGGCTGGTCAGGTTCTCATGCTCCTGTCTCTGCTCGTGGGGTTTTGTGGGAACGCTGGTGGGGTCTACGCCCTGAGGAACACCTACTTTGGGATGCAGAAGATGTCAGCAGCCCGTCTGGCATTCTTCACCGCTGGTGCACTGTGCACGTTGGCCGCCGTGATGTCACTCGTGCCTCTCCTGTGGAACCTGAACTCGGTGATGACCAATCAGACCATACAGTTCCCCCCTGAGTTTAAAATGCCCCAGGCTCCCAATTCTCAGCACGTGGGGAGCGGCATCGGGGTCGGGATAGTGGGCACAGTCCTGATGTTTGTCTCTGGGATAATTTTCTGCACCTACAGGACACCAGTGAGGTCACTGAGAGGACAGGTGCACCTGGACTCACCTGTGCAGTCTGGGACAGGTTCCGGGGGGAAAGATAATGCAGCATTCGAGTCTCATGAACACCTGTGATCAGTTTGTTTGGGGCTGACTCACACGCTCAATGCAACAAGTTCTTTTACTTTAAATCAACTTCTGATCAGTGATCTCTTTCCAATTTCCATCAGAGGCCGTGTGATTGATCTGATTTATGCAGGCGCTCAAAACACTCCAGCTCCTTCTCTGCTGATCATGACTCATTTCATGCTGTGGGATGAACTGAAAGACTCATCAGACTCTTCAGTGTTTATGCAGCTTTCATCTAAATCATTCGTTGATATATATGCAAATGAAGTGCCGGTTCTACACGCACGCACATTTTTGCATTCACGCAATGAAAAACATGGACTTGAAAGCTTCCTGCAGTGAATGAAGTTGTGAATGGGTCTTTATTTTTGTGTTGTTGCAACATGCTGGGTTGTATTAATATACAGTATCAGGTGTATGTTATTGCATTAGGTTTTCTTTGAGTGATTTTGATGTTTAAAAAAGTTCAAATATGCACAAATTTAATAAATTATGTTCCCATTTGATGAGTGAATTCATTTTTAATACATTCAAGCAAATGAAATTATTCATCTGTATCTTTAACAGAATCTGTGGCTACAACTCAAACCTTTAAGTACTCAATGAAATACACACGGCACTGCGTTTTCTTAAATATTTTATTCAAAAAAAGCAAAAAGCTCATCTCCAGAATTTCAAACCATCTGTATCAACGTTCCTCTAATGATAAACAGTCCCTTCACCTCACTGAGATCCGTGTTATGGCTCAAATCACAGCCCTTCCTGCCCAGGGTTTGGCTGGAGTTCACCTGAGCCGCTCACTGACGCACAAAGGAAAGATGAGAACAGGTCGAGAGAATCCAATTGAGGAAAAAATTTGACTTTTGAGGAGTTTTCAGGGTTTTTTATTGCACACACCTCTGGGAAACAGATCTGTGATCACTGAAACGCTGCTTTCATTCACTCAGAATGTGCTTAAAAATGCTTGGCCTCCTGTTTCTGGATGCTGGTAAAACATCACATGCTGCAGGACAGACATGCTTCTGAGTTCTCATCATGAGAACGTCCCAGAGGTGCAGTCTCACCATCCTGTGCAGCTGCAGACCTTTTGAGTGTTTGTGAGGAGTGAAATAACCAAACTCGCCGTTGGTTATTTCATCCTTCAGGAGTTGAGCATCTCCACCATGAAAATATCTTTGTTCCCGCTCGTCGTATCACACTATCTTCAAAGGTGACAGGTCGGGGCTGCTGATGATCTTAACCTTCTGGAGGAACTTCATACAGTACACAGATGAAGAGTTTCATTGCAAATACAAAGAGAAAAGCTTTAAAAACAAATGCTGACAGCACAGTATCACACGTCTGCCGATGACTGTCTGCAAGGTTTTTCCTGGAACACACTGCTGGAAAACAGAACCAGCCGAGCTTAAAATACTGTGTGACTGTCAGCGAGCAAAACACTTCCAGAACGGGTATTTATTTCGATATATCAATACAGAATGAATCCCTCAGATATAAATAAAAGACGACACTGGAGATACACGTGGCAGATCATTCGAACACACTAACACTGAATACAACATATACAAGTAAAGCACAACTATCTTTAAAAACGTGTTCAAAATCTCAAATATTACCCCCGCAGGTCAATTCTAAGGATTTTACAATTTCACAAGAGTGCTGTTCTTTAAACGTGGCACACAGAGGCTGTAAATGCAAAATGATTCAAATCTATAGAAGCAAAGGTCGACAAACTCCTTCTCATGATGTGCCATACTGAGGACGAGTGGCGGATGAACGACCAGTGAAGCGGCACAAACTGCCAAAGTGAAGCCTCTTCAGTCAGAGCGTTAGCCAAATGCCCTGAACGTTACACAGAAGCATGAACTGCATCTTTAACTCTGCTCCGCTCTCATGAAACACAGATTTAAAGGAATACTGCATCCAAAAATCTGTCTGACGTTATCTGCTCAGCTTTGCTTCAGCCTGCTCAGATGTGCAGGACTTAACAATCAGCTCGTTTCAAAGCCGCTACATTTTCCAGCACTCTGGGGTCAAAAGACCTTTGCTTGGAAAAATCTGAGTTGATCTGAGTTAAACCTGATTGGGCGTATTTTCAGAAAAAGGCTGCAGAGTAACTGCTACAAATCTACAAGATAAACAAGTAAATCTAAAACTTTTTAGCCCTAAAGTGCAACAGTTTGGCTTCAGATCACTAAAACTCGAGGAGGTTTGAAGACATTTCATTTATTTGTGGTTTTATCCTTTTGTGTTTGCAGGAGAAGGCTGACACAAAGCTGTGCGAGCGCGTTCACTGTGTGAGATCGTCTCATGATAAATCTACATTTCTTCCTCCGTGGGTGAACTATTCCTTTAGCGCAGACTGTTTCTCGATAGCGTTGTTTGCTTCTGCTGACAGACGGGACGAAAACCAAAGAAAAACGAGATGTTTGTTTGTGTGAATCTGGGTGTAACACTCACGTTGAACGCTGTTGCTCTGGTCAACAACATGAGCATCCCTGCACTTCAGAGAACCAGAGACCCGCTTGTCCTGCTCCTTACCTCAGTCTGTCCACCTTCCTGCCCTCACACATGGAAGCCCTGATAGAGTCAGTTTTGATCCAGATGGTTTGAAACGGAACAAAAATACATACATACATACAAAATAAAATACAAAATAAGAAAAGAAAAAAAAGATTTAGAAATGCTGGAAGTTTAATCGTTCCAAAGTCCGCCGGTCTGTTCTTGATAAACCTCGATGACGTCTTCGTCCTCCATGCCCAGCTGACACCAACACAGAACAGAGATGCCTTTTAGTGAGACAGTTAACACCTCCACAGAGAGAGAGGGGAGAGAGAGCGAGAGAGAGCGAGCGAGAGAGAGAGAGAGCGAGAGAGAGAGAGAGAGAGAGACTACCTCTTTTGGAGTTTGGTTGTCTGCGATTCTCTGTCCTTCAAACAGAAACCTTAGCGTGCTGGCTGGGACCCCCTGCAACAAACACACACACAATCAGGAAAAATGGCCCCTGCGCTCTCCACTTCCGTTCTACAGTGACAGGAAGCAGCTGGTGCGGCTCCGCCTCTTTCCTCGTACCTGTCTCTGGCTGTAAGACTCCTTCAGCTTCTTCAGATGTGTCGTCATTTTCACCTTAAAGTGGATTTCACTGCTGTCCTGTGGGCAGGAAGAGAAAGTGATGATGAAGAGCAGTGGAGGTGGTTCAAGAGGGCGACAGCGTTTTTAATGACGCCAAAAAACAACCACTGCAAGAAGCAAAAAGAAACCAACGATAGACACATCATTGACACCTGCAACAGCCAAACTTTGACAAACCTGAAGAAGCGTGTAACATTTAGCACACACATGTTGAGCTGCAACTAATGATTATTTCCATTGTTGATTAGTCTGTCGATTATTAATCAGTGAGCTGGTCTGTGAGACGTCAATCAGAGCTTCCCAAATCTAATGTCTTATTTTGTACACAACCCAAAGATATTCACATTCACAAAGCTGGAAGCTGTATTTTTTCAGTCAAAAGCTTCTCAACTGATTGACTTATCAAATAATTTGCTTCATACTGATGCAAAGCTGAGAGAGCCTCCATCATCCCTGCGCTCACACACACCTGACCGATCACTTTTAACTTGATGTACTCTCCATCCTTCTTGTCCCCCCCGTCTTGGCTGGATGGTTTTGTCTCCTAAAAAACATCAAATGAACCAAAAACTTGAGCAGCAGAACACATTTAAAAGCCCCACACATTTCAAAACAGGCCCGACGGCTGAAATCCGCCGATTTGGTCAACTCTGAAGCTCACATATCGGCATGTTTCGGTTTCAAAGAGCTGCTATTTCTTGATGTTCCGGAGCTGAACTTTGAAAATGAACTAAATGCAAAGCTAGCTGCAAAGCTAAACGGCTAAATAAGCAGTGAGTTTGGGCCTGAAGCTACATAAGCTAACTGTTAGCATATTAAATAACCAAATACGAGACAGCGGACACAAACACATTAATCAGCCCTTTTTTCAATTTCGTGCAGATTGTAAACAACAGTACTTCTTAAATTTTACATCTTACCGTATCTGACATGTTTCTCCTCTGTGGATGTTGTGAAAAATATATTAACAATAGATGACAACGTTAGCTTACAGTCGCACCACTAGCTTGATGTTATGAGAATGCTACAGCAACCGGAACTGACGTACTGAATCAGTTCCTTCAAAATAAGAATCTATCAAGATTTCTAGATTATTTTTTTTATATTTTTAGACAAACTTCGGCTCTCATAAAAAGAGAAGTCAAAACAATGCAACGTGTAAAACCGTTTAAAAATAGATACAGTATCTATCTATCTATCTATCTATCTATCTATCTATCTATCTATCTATCTATCTATCTATCTATCTATCTATCTATCTATCTATCTATCTATCTATCTATCTACATACTATTTAGAAATTGACACCTTCTTGGCACAATTTTGTATACAATCTCTTTTTCTGCATACCCACTAATGCTATAAATAGGCTATTAAAATCCTGCACAACATATATCATATATATTCACTGTTTGTTTTTTTTATTTATTCACAAATTAATTATTACTGGCTAATAAACATTTACAGTAAATATGGTTGAATGTTTGAAACTGTGAACTGATTTTGTTTCTCATCGCCTGTTTTTACAGCCTCCTGAGTGAATCACTTCTGAAAATTCAATGACTTATCAATCAGTTACTGACGGCAGGCTGCAACCCTTCTGAGCTTTGGAGGTGTGGTCGCATACATGGCCATAAAAACGGCAATCATTCATCCAAATGAACAAACATAACAATAATGCCCACTGTATATACTATGTATTTCGACAAGAAAATTGCAAGGGCTCAGTATCTATTGATGAATGCTGGTATTGGCAATAGGCCTGCATGTGCTCTGTGATAGCAAATGATATAAAATCAATCAGATGTAGTTATTGAACAGGTTTCGATGGTAATTCAGGAAACCAATACATCACAGGTTGTGTTTTTGTTGGACTCTTCCAACGAGGTTTCGGGGTTAAGACCTGTCAAGTATGCAAAAAGTAAAAATAAAATATCCGGTTAATAACTGTCAACATAAAATAAGAGAATATATAACTAGGGCTTTTCCCTACGCATGACATTCTGTGATTTTATTTTGTCAGCAAAATTTCTACACTTCCGGTAAACATTTGTTCATCACCCGTTAACTTAGTACAGCTGAGGGGCAACAGCGAGCGAAGCTATCGTCAAACCAGGCTGTAAAGTGCAACAAAATGAAAGCTGTCGACTAACTTTGCCGTTTTTGTTACCGCTCAGACACGGAGATAATTTGTTGGATAAACCATTATCTTGTCATTTTGCTGCCTGGTGAGATCCAGTGGCCTAAACTGACAGTCGTCGGGCCTCGTCGTCGTGGCCCAGCAGGACTCGAGTGAAGTTGGGAGCGGACAGCCAAACTTCTGCTTCCTTCAGCGGCTCTCCGCAGGGCCCGGGGCTCCTGTCACCGGGCCTGTGGATGAGGAAGTGAATACAAATCTAGCCAACCACCAGGTACAACGATAAAAGTGAAACCGTTTGATTTAAAGCTTTCATTTGTTCGTGTAATGGTTGCTTTTTACGGCCGTATTGTGCAGGAGAGCTTTGAATAGCTATGCGGCTAGTTAACTTTAGCATTAGCTTAGCTTGACAACTTCCCCGGCCTGACAGCTACATGGACACGGAACTCTCGGCTAGCAGTAGCAACTTAGCTTCTCCTGTCAGCTAGATATGTGTAGTTAACTGTGTGTTTTGGTTATGTTTCAAGATGCCACATCAATATGTAAGCCCATTTGGTGTAGCTCGTGATACATTGGTTAGCAACAGTTGTTAGTCAATGTTAGCTTGCGGAGCTACTCAGCTAACGCTAGCAAGTTAATATAAAGCTAATAATGTACCACAGGAGGCCATAATAGTGGCAGTGTTGTTGGTATCAACTTTGCTGTGACCAGTGACATTGGATCGCCAGCTGGTCAGCTCGACACAGTGGTTTGCAAAGGACGTTATTTGTCAGAAAATGTCCAGTGCTAAGCTAATGTTAATGTCACAGCCCACTCTCATTAACGTGATGGAATTGTAAGATTTTACGTCATTTGCAGACAGTGATCAATCGGTGATGATTACAGATTTTCATCAGCAATGTGTGATCAGCTCCTCATCAGCAGAGGCCATCTTGACTGTCCACACTTAAATTTCCAGCCTCTCTGTGCTCAGTCTCTTTATACAGAGCCTCTGTCTGACTGCTGCGTGGACATCACGTCTTCACACTAATAACTAACACGTAACAGGAATATTATGACAGCTAGAGATGATTGTGCAGAAGACAGACAGGGGAATATTTTAATTAATTACTCTTAGGCAGTGGTTAACAATCATTTTTATCATCAGTCAATGCTTGGAGCTGTAATTACTGGATACTTTGCAGGTTAAAACATACAGGTCATGATTGGAGTATGAAGTTCAGTACATTATTTGGTAGTTCATAAAGTTTTTATTAGTTTTTTTATTAGCTTAATTTCATCCAGATGCAACATTATGAAGCTTTAACATCACTGCATTAATAACATTCATCCAAAAGTATATAATGTTGCTGCTGGGGACATTTCTGTATGAGTACTTTTACTTTTGATACTGTTTGTGTATTTGTCTTCTAATACTTTAGTTGTGTTCTTCCTACCATTGCTTTTTATGAATGCTTCTTCCATTGACGGTTTTTCTAAACGAATAAGAAAATCAATCAGCTAATTGTTTGAACAGTTAATGTGGCATTTCTTTTCGCTGCATTGCGATTGGTGATCAGCAGTTTTTCTTTCTCAGTTAACGTAATAAAGGAATTATTAAATCAGAATTCTTCCTAAATTAACATGGACACTTCCAGTTGAGACAGCTTTCATGTCGATCATCTCCCCCTGCAATGGAACAGTGTTTTCCAGTGATTGTGATAATTACTTCACGTTGTGTTTTCATATCAGTATGAGCCAGCCGTGTGGAGGACAGAGGTCCTCCGGCTCAGAGTTGCTGTTCACAGATCTGCTGATCAGTCAGCGGCTTCAGGCTCTGACTTTCAGGATTGATGTTGTCCTTTTGCTGTTGCAGGAGAAAGGAATCCCTTTGATGGGAGAATCCTCTTTCCTGGCCTCCTGGGTCAATCGCTGTGCCATGATGATGGGTATGTGTGTTTTAAGATTGTCTTACTGTTTGACAGTAAGCCAGCTCGTCTTCTGTCTCACCGCACAGTAATCACTTGTGTTACATGTTGCAATGTAAGTCGTGTATGACATGTAAGTACTGCAGTACATGTTTGAACATCCTGTGGAGACAATGACATTTGTTATTGTGAAGAGTAATTTTGATGCTCATGTTGCTCACAGTTGAAATCAAATCCACCTTCAGGAAGCTTCCTTCCATCGACATGAGGAGTGTATAGTTGTACTCATGTTAACTAAACTGTAATTGGCACTCATGTTTATACATTTGGCCTTTGTAGACTGACATGTTTTGTGTTTTTTAGTGTGATGTTATGTTACAAAATCTGTTAAATGAAGTAAAATCCTGTCGTCACTCAGATGAGCAGGAGGCGCTGAACTCGATCATGCAGGACTTGGCCGAACTGCACCGCTCCAGCCGTCCTGCCATGTTCCTGGCGGACCTGGGCAAACCCAAAGCCTCCTCGCCCAAGAATCAGGTAACCACTGCAGTTCCACTGAGAGGATAGCGATTGTTGTTTGATGATGTTAAGCTGCTGCACTGCTATTTTAAAGATGAGATCAGTGGGGCAAACGATGCTGGGTGAATGAGTCATTTCTCGTCTTTCTCGTTCGTGTAAAAACTGTTGCTGAATTGAATCTTTCCAACAGAACGATGTCAGAGTGAAGTTCGAGTTCAAAGGGGAGAAGAGGTGAGGCTCCACCAGGTTCACCACTCGAATGCTGTCAGTGCAGATGTAGCTGTGCCCTGCTCACCTCTCACCTCTCACCTCTCCTCTTCTCTGCAGGATCTTGCAGTTCCCTCGACCTGTCAAGCTGGACGACCTGAGGGCGAAAGCCAAAGTGGCTTTCGGTCAGACGATGGACCTTCACTACACCAACAATGAGGTACGAGGCTGAAAGAGGTCACAGCGCCGCGTACTGATGACGAATGATGTAAAACAGCTGTGAATTTTACACCAAAGATGTTGTTTCTCCTCACAGCTGGTGATTCCACTGACCACTCAGGATGACTTGGACAAGGCTGTGGAGCTGCTGGATCGCAGCGTTCACATGAAGAGCCTGAAGATCCTCCTGGTGCTCCAGATCTCCTCTCAGGTCAGCATCTCCCAGATTCAGTCCACACCAGACGAAAAACCCCGACAGTGACTTACCCTGACCCTGAGTGTCCTACGTTTACAGAGAGGTGTTGATGACTGGATGACAGCAGCTGATTAATCCTTGATAATGACCTACAGATTGTTTGTTTCATGTGTGTCTTCCTTCAGAAATCTTCCTCCAATATGGACCTCTTGCCATCCCACGAGGAGCTGGACAACACAGGATTCAGGGTCGCTGACAAGAAGAGTATGCTGGCATTGATAGGTGAATAATGTCTCGTGGTCAGACAACTGGAAAATAGTTTTAGATTGAGCAAACTCAAGATTCAGGGTTTCCCTGAATATGATTAGAAATAAATTCCTCCTGTTACTCAAGTTTATCCATAAGACTTAAATCATAAAACCTCTCTCTTGTGACCAAACAACCTCAGGCTCCCACTCGACGGACCGCAGCTCCCCTCCTCCAGGATATATTCCCGACGCGCTCCAGCAGGTGGCGAGGAACGGCTCCTTCACCAGCATCAACAGCGAGGGAGAGTTCATTCCTGAGAGCATGGACCAGGTACCACACTGTGGACTGTGGACCACCGTGTTTATTAGACTGGAGAAGAGCCGCGACGCGTCGGGTGCTCCTGATGATTAACTTGTTATTACGACAGAGCCGAGCTGAAGTGTGTCATGTGACGACGAGGAAATGTTTATTTTGTCGTCACAAATCACACAACAAAAACATGGAGGACAGTGAACATGCGTGAGCTTTGAGAGTGATTGTCAGTGTGAGTGTTTCTCCCTGTCTTCTCCTCAGATGCTGGACCCGCTGTCCATGAGCAGTCCAGAAAACTCAGCGTCTGGAAGCTGTCCCTCTTTGGACAGCCCACTGGACAGGTCAGGACCTTTGTGTGTTATTCATACAGCAGCATCCTGAAGGGAACATAGATCCACGTTTGTGTGTTTGATTGATAAATAAATGGGGTTACCTGCAGATACTCAGATCAGATTATTGAGATTTTCCTCCAGATTAAAGATCTTGAATGCGCATTAATCTGAAGTAAATTCTACACTCTGTGATGAAAATGTTCCCTTTGGATGCTTCTTCTGTGACAGTGTGCCTCACTGTTAGAACATGGAGAACATGCACACACACAGGACATGAGACGTGCAGGAGGAACACGATGACGTGTCATTTGAAGGAAAACTGAAGTTTCTCGCTTTTGTTTCATGTTGTGCAGCGACTACCCGAAGTCCAGGATGCCCCGAGCTCAGAGCTACCCGGACAACCACCAGGACTTTCCAGGTACCTGCTGGACTAAGACACAGACGCACTGCAAAGTTGATTTAAACCCAAACCCAGAATGTTTCTCTCTGCCGTGATGTGACCTGCAGCTGCTGGGTGTCATTTCTCTTCTGTGCCTTTCTTCATAAAGAAAATGTTCTTCATCAGCCTCCTCTTCCTCTCTAGAGTACGATATCCCAGTTTTTGAGAAGTCTGGGAAAGGTGGAACGTACCCTCGACGATACGGCATTCCCTTTGGCCTTCAAGATTACAGTGACGGTGGGTCATTTTCTGTGTTTAAGTAGATAAATGTTGTTCTTTTGCACGGTTCTCACTGTGTTCACGTCCTCGACTGCTCGGCAGGGAGGAAGACCTTCCCTCGAGCCCGGCGAACGCAGGTTCACGGTTTCCGCTCGCCGGTCAGCTTCAGCCCGACCGAGCAGTCGCCCAGCACCAGCAGCGGCAGCAGCGTCTTCACCCCCGACCTGGAGGAGGCCCCGGGGCCCCCCAGGAGGCCGCGGAGGGGCAGCGACATCGAACCCAACCCCAACCCAACTGCTGCTCCAACCCTGTCCGTCATGGACATCAGCCCGCCCAGTCGCTGTGAGTTGGATGTGATTTTATTGGCCAGTGTTTTAACACGCGTGCTGTTTCATGTCCCACTGATCTGATGTTTGTGTCCAGCCCCCCGCGCCCCCACCAACTGGCGGCTCGGAAAGCTTCTGGGCCAGGGGGCCTTTGGACGGGTGTTCCTCTGTTATGACGCAGACACTGGCCGGGAACTGGCGGTCAAACAGGTCCAGTTTGACCCTGAGAGTCCAGAAACCAGCAAGGTGAGAGTGGGCTCTTCCGTGGGATTGTTTGTTATCAGTTAAAGGTGGGAAACATCAACACGACGGGAAAAGATGAACGTTGGTGATTTTTGTTGTGTCATTCAGGAGGTGAGCGCGTTAGAGTGTGAAATCCAGCTCCTGAAGAACTTGTGCCACGAGCGGATTGTCCAGTACTACGGCTGTCTGCGAGACACAATGGAGAGGACGCTGTCCATCTTCATGGAGTACATGCCCGGCGTGAGTGCTCGTGACGTGTTACTGTGCAACAAATCGCTGCCACTTGCTGAAGTCTTGTTTTTCCAGGTTTTGATATTTCAGAGTCAAAATCAGCCAGTATTTTCACACGTTTGTCATGTGTTTGTGGACTGAAGGGCTCCATTAAGGACCAGCTGAAGTCGTACGGAGCGCTGACGGAAAACGTGACGCGCCGCTACACCCGGCAGATCCTGGAGGGGGTGTCCTACCTGCACAGCAACATGATCGTCCACAGAGACATCAAAGGTGAGCTGGGTTCTGTCCTCAGCTGCCACTGGCCTTCGTCGTGTCTCTGAATGCTTCCACATGAAACGTGGTCAGGAGTGTGCGTACTGTTCAGACCTAAAGGTGGAGCTGTCGTCCTCTTCTCTGTTCAGGGGCCAACATTCTTCGTGACTCGGTGGGTAACGTGAAGCTGGGAGACTTCGGGGCCAGCCGGCGGCTGCAGACCATCTGTCTGTCAGGGACGGGCATCATGTCTGTGACCGGCACCCCCTACTGGATGAGCCCAGAAGTGATCAGCGGAGAGGGCTACGGCAGGAAGGCCGACATCTGGTGAGAACACACACGAGTCCGTAGACGTTTCACCCATCGTGGGTTTCCAGGTTTCTGCAGACCCGTCCTGATGGACTGAACAGCTGCTGCGTTTTGTCTGGCGGCGTCTGCTGAATGAAAGAGTGCCAACTGTCTGTCTTTGTCCTCAGGAGTGTTGGCTGCACCGTCGTGGAGATGTTGACACAGCGACCCCCCTGGGCTGAGTTTGAGGCCATGGCAGCCATCTTTAAGATCGCCACCCAGCCCACCAACCCGGTGCTGCCCGCCCACGTATCGGACCACTGCCGAGAGTTCCTCAAACGCATCTTTGTAGAGACCAAGCAGCGGCCGTCTGCTGATGAGCTACTGAGGCACATCTTTGTACATTAACCCCCCCCCCCCCCCCGCCCCGAACCCCTAATGCCCCCCCACCCCCGCCTGCCTGCCGAACTGCCAGATACGGCCTTACCTGACGGGGCGTCCCCGCCTCCGACCCCGCCCACTGCACCTCCATGCTGAAACGCCGTCGGACCAGGAGGAAGTGGCGTTGGGCGTGTGTGGGGGGGGGGCACGTCCCTGCCCCTCCTCTCTGGATGAGACGGCCATAAAAGATTTTCATTTGATTTTTTTTCCGCAAGTTGCACCTTAATTTCTGAGTGAGGGGTCGAGCACTTCCTCCTGAAAAACTCCTTTTTTATGTTTGTACGGTCCCTCTCTTCAAACGTTTTGGAGTGTGATCGTGTTGGTGTTGTGGACCTACAGGAGGTGACGTCTGACTCTGGAGTGGCCCCGCCCCCCGCTGACCAGACCCCAGACCCCAGAATGTAGTTACCTGCCAAAACCCAGAGCGACGGCGATGAGCTGCTATAGACGAAACGAGACCCCAGACGCAGAGAGCACTCCCTGGACACACTGTCCACCCTCGTCCCTCGTCCTCTCCGTCTCTCTCAGACCAAATGTTTTGTCTCTCTGCTTCTCTGTCTGCCTCCTCTTCCTCGCCCATCTTCGTTTTTCGCTGTGTGCCTTTTCTGTTTTGGAACGCAGTGTTGGAGCGACTCTCGAGTTCACGGATGGTCTCCGCCGTTGTTCGCTGTTGTTTGCCTCCCGGATGAACCGCCTCGGCGCCGTTCACCTAAATCCAGCTGATCTCAGTTCAGCCGTTCTTTCCGTTTCTGCCTTTTGTGTGACAGGGACTCCCGCTGATGAGCTGGAGTTCGTCACCAAACGTCCTTCAGACTTCAGAAAGTCGCCGTGCTGGTTGTCAGATGATTGTTCTTTAAACGCATCCTTTTCTCCTGCGAGGGTTCACAGATCAGACTGTCATGGCAGAGCACGCGTGAACCGTGAGGACGTCTGGTACGACGAGAGCTGAAACGATAAGCAGATTCATCTGTCAGAGCTCTTCACATCTGAATATTTGCTGTTTCTTTTCATCATCTGTGAAGGTCAGTGAAGCGTCTCTGGTTTGTTGACGGCTGGTCGAGCAAACTCTTCACTCCTCCCCCCGTTTCATTGACCAAACAGTTCATGAAGAGAATCGCTGAAGTCCTAAAATGAGCTGAGTTAGTATTTAAATCGGGAAATCAGAGCGTCGGCCTGCAGCGAGGCAAGAAGCTCACAGCTGATTGGCCGCAGGTCTGGCTGTATGACGCTGTACCACTGTTGTGGGTTTTGTTTTGAACTGCAGGGAGAACACGTGGAACCAGCGGGAACACTGACAGAAGACGCGTCTCTTTCTGGCGTTCAGCCACACTCCCGTCGTCTCTGATTGTTTTCTGGGTTTTCGGCCTCCCGTGCACTCCCACAGATTAGGCTCACGCTTAAAGACGTTCACGGCGTCTCGCTGCTTCGTTCCTGTACGACAGTCGAGCGACCGTCGCCAAATCAAAGTTAATTTGTCACTTTAGCTGAACCGCAATCGAGCGTCGTGTCCCGCTTGGTTCGCATCGTCTGTCTGTTGAGTTTGACTCTCACACAGAGGTTGTTCAAAGCCGGCTCTGTAACTATGCACCAGTACGCTGAGACTCCATCCCAGCATACAACAGCACACCTGCACACCGATGACCAGTTTAACCGGATTAATGCAGCACTCGACACCCACATTCAGTCCTTTGTGACCCAGATCGAGAAACAAATGAGCCAATCACTGCGAGCCTTCTTTGGCTGTGGCGTGGTGAGGTCAGGCTCTGTGTTTGACACAGAGGAAGTGTTGATGCGTGAGCTGCATGTTTAGTGAGATGAACTGTGAGCTCTGAACACACGCTGAAGCTTTTGTCTGGTGTGTGTGTGGTGTGATGAAGAGCCGCTTGCTTCGTAAGGTGCAATCACAAATGTTTGATTAGCCAGAAAACGTCAGCACAGGAAGCTGCTGCTGGATGTTTCACTGAGCTTATTTGTTGTTGGCGACGCTCTGAACTCCCGGACCATCAGCTTTCCACCGTGCACTTCCTTTACTTTCTCCAGAAGCAGAACTCGGAACAGGACGCGCACTGAAGCTCAAGTCCTAGACGACAGCAGCGAGAGTCCACATGGTGGATGTTTTGTTAGCAGGTTTGCATGTGTGTCCACGCTGGTCTCTGTTTGACCGTCGCGTCCTCTGACTTGACTTACTCTTTCTCTGTTCGCTCCAGCCGATGAGGACGTGACCGCGGTGGATCGACAAGCCTCTAATGGCACTTCAGACCAACGGTACGATACAGAATCCAGGGTTTAGGGTCAGGCTTTGGAAGGTCTTTGGTACAGGGTCATCAAACTACTGATCCCTCGAATCATAAAAGAATAATAATAATAATGATAATAATAATAATAATAATAATAATAATAATAATAATAATAATAATAACAATAAACACTGCTGATAGAACAGAGCACTTCTTTCCAGGAACGTCCTGTCATGCTTGCAGAATTGGTACCAGATGAAGTTCGTGCTGGAAAAGAAAAGAAATGATTGTGGCGTTGTTCTTGTTTGCTGTTGTTGTAGTTCCTGCAGAGGCCACTAGATGTTCCTAAAGAGATGTGTTTTATTGACGCTGCCTTTTCAAACAGGAGGAGTATGGCTTCTCCTCGCTGGCTTCGCTCATCCTTCTCATTGAGCCTTCGCCGCGTCACCATCTGAAACTCTTTGATTAACTGAGATGAAACATTTTTGCCACTCGGCCTCGTGTCATAAGTCATTGGTGGTTGTGTTGAGTTTGAGGCGGCTCACAGTCAGCTGTAGATGGAGATTTGGTTGGAAACACCGTCAGCACTGCTAAACTCTGATACGCACTACCATTATGCACTATCGACGATTCACCGACGCTTTCCTCGATCCCTCATCGGCTGTCGCTCAAGCAGCGCCTCAGCGACCTTTTCTTTGCACATTTTAAAGACTTTTTTATTTTTACACAAGTGTGATTGTGAGCATGCGTGTGTGCGTGTGTGCGTGTGTGTGTGTGTGTGTGTTAGCAACGACTCAATACATGAATGTAATGTCTTTTTTTACCGTCAGATGGCCTCGTTCACCACCGTGGATTAACTCTTCGGTACCAGTATTTGTCACCCGCAAATGCCAAGATACACCTGTAGTTCTCTCGTTAGTGTCTAAAGCCACTGCTGCCACTCCTGTGTGTGTGTGTGTGTGTGTGTGTGTGTGTGTGTGTGTGTGTGTGTGTGTGTGTGTGTGTGTGTGTGTGTGTGTGTGTGTGTGTGTGTGTGTGTGTGTGTGTGTGTGTGTGTGTGTGTGTGTGTGTGTGTGTGTGTGTGGACACTGCGCCCAAAATGCCTTGAGCATTCTGACTGTAGGGGGTGAGAACATTAAAATGTACAAATGTATAAAAGTATAAAATGGAAATGTACCGTTTTTAAAAAAAAAAAAAAAGAAAAGTCCACTTATATCCCACGTTTGGTCTCTGTGTATTGTAAAAGAAGCCATGTTTATAATTCTAATTGGTTTGTGACCAATACGCCTGTTTATATCAGATCTGTATATCAGTGGTACGCATAATTTTTTAATATATATTTTTTATTTTACTTTTTTTTAAATGGGAGATTTTATGCATGGTTGGGTCCTGAGAGACGCAGCGGTGCCGTTCAATGGTTGCTGTTTTTTGGCAAAAAAATTCTGGAGTATTGCGACAACTCTGTGTTCATAATTACAACAATTATGACTATGACAATGAAAACAATAAAAGATATTTATTTCACATTTAGGTGTTATCTGTGTTTCTTTATGTGAGAGTGTTTTGAAGATTTCTGCTCACAGATTAAAATTGTCTTTTTTGTGAATAGAAGACTCAGAGGTTCCGACCAATGTTTGAATTTTTTTCAGGTTTTGATCCATAAAATCTGGATTAAAGCAAATACATAAAATAAAGACGTTAAACTTTTCTTTTGATATTTTTTTAATGGAGGAAAGACAAGAACAGAGGCAATTTCTTTCATTTTAAGTCTGAGTTAAATGCTAAATCTCACACCCATAAATACAAATAATCACAAATTACACTCAGTTGACACAAGTTCAAAACTAAAGTGATAGTTTTTCTTTGACGTAACTGTGAAGAAAAGAAAATGTTATTTTTATGTCTTCACTGCAAATGTAAGCATGGAAGAGTTGACTGTCTCTACATTTCTGGTCAAATTTTCCATGAATGTTTTTAAATGTTTACACTTTTATATTTTATTTGTGAATGTGTATGTATTTTTTATATATATACATAATTGTGAACTTTAATTTTTCTTTTTTCGGTTATATTTAAAAATGAGACCGTTGTAGTTTCGCCATGTGACCACTAGATGGCTACACTAGAATTAAGCGTAAAGACAAGCACAATAGCATAGTAGTACTTCCTATCAACAATTTCAAAATAAAACCTTTAAATAGATGTAGTGACATGGCACCGTATTTACAGGAAGTACTATTATAGTACTGTGTTTGTCTTTACACTTGATCACAATTGTTTGGTGTCCTCCAGTGGCCACATCGCAGAACTACAACGGTCTAATTTCTACGTGAAACCTGAAAATAAAAGGTAATAATGCATATATATCAGTGTTTCTCAATTCCGGTCCTCGGGCCCCACTGCCCTGCATGTTTTAGATGTTTCCTGCTCCAACACACCTGATTCAAATGAGTGGCTCGTCATCAGGCCACTACAGTGCTTTGATGACGAGTTGATTGTTTGAATCAGGTGTGGTGGAGTAGGAAACATCTAAAACATGCAGGGAAGTGGGGCCCGAGGACCGGAATTGAGAAATACAGATATATATTATGATATGTAATGCATACAAATTCATAAATAAAATGTAAAAGTGCTAATAAGATTTTTAAATAGTGATGATTTGACGTAACATGTAAAGACAGACCACTCTTCCACAGTTACATTTCCAGTAAAGCCATTAAAAAATAAGGTTTTCTTCAGCTGATGCAAAGTTATTTATTATTATTCATCAGCATTTTTCAAAGATTTTGATCCAGAAGATCTGGATGGAAATAAAAATCTAAAATTAGAAATGTCACATTTTTCTTTTGATGTTTTTTTAATGGAGAAAAGACAAGAACACAGGCAATTTCTTTCATTTTAAGTCTCTTTTATCGGTTTCATTTAAAAATAAGACCGTTGTAATGCCGCTATATGACCACTAGATGGCGAATCAAGTGTAAAGACAAACACAATAGCATAGTAGTACTTCCTATCAACAATTTCAAAATAAAACCTTTAAATAGATGTAGTGACACGGCACCGCGTTTACAGGAAGTACTACTATAGTACTGTGTTTGTCTTTACACTTGATCACAATTGTTTGGTGCCCTCCAGTGGCCACATCGCGGAACTACAACGGTCTAATTTCTACGTGAAACCTGAAAATAAAAGATAAAATTGCTCATATGAAGACATTTAAAGATATATAATGCATACAAATTCATAAATAAAATGTAAAAGTGCTAATAAGATTTTTGAAAAATGATGATTTGACCAAACATGTAAAGACAGACAGCTTTTCCACAGTTACATTTCCAGTAAAGACATTAAAAATAGGGTTTTCTTCAGCTGATGCAAAGTTATTTATTATTATTTCTTCGCATTTTTCAAAGATTTTGATTCAGAAAATTTGGATGGAAATAAAAATCTAAAATAAAAAATGTTAAACTTTTCTCCTGATGTTTTTTAATGGAGAAAAGAAAGAACAAAGGGCATTTCTTTCATTTTAAGTCTGAGTTAAATGCTAAATCTCACACCCATAAATGCAAATAGTCACAAATTAGACTCAGTTGACACAAGTTCAAAACTAAAGTGATAGTTTTTCTTTGACGTAACTGTGAGCAGAAGAAAATATTATTTTTTATGTCTTCACTGCAAACGTAAGCATGGAAGAGTTGCCTGTCTCTACATTTCTGGTCAAATTTTCCATGAATTTTTAAAATGTTAATTATCACCTTTATATATTAAAAATGGATTTGTATATAAATATTTAATATATATGACTTTTAGATTTAATTTTTCGGTTTTATTTAAAAATGAGACCGTTGTAATGCCGCTATATGACCACTAGATGGCGGAATCGGGTGTAAAGACAAACACAATAGCATAGTATTACTTCCTATCACCAATTTCAAAATAAAACATTTAACTAGAGATATACTGACAGGACACGACCACTAGAGGGCGTATTTGCAAACGCTCTCATCCGTCAGCTCCGTCCCATACCAAGGCCCAACACATGATCACAGTAACAGTTGTGATCTTCTTCTCTGCCTTCACATCGGACGGAGCTGACGGGTGTAATGGCCCGTCTTCACCGCCCTCTCGGTTTAGTTTCTCAGAACCACAACTCGGAAAAGGAGTCAAGAGTCCATGAGGTATATGTTTCGTTATGTGGCCGTTTCCGTATTTACAGGGAGTACTACTATAGTACTGTGTTTGTCTTTACACTTGATCACAATTGTTTGATGCCCTCCAGTGGCCACATCGCGGAACTACAATGGTCTATTTTCTACATGAAACCTGAAAATAAAAGCTAAAATGTAAAAGTGATTAAATAGTGATGATTTGACCAAACATGTAAAGACAGACAGCTCTTCCACAGTTACATTTACAGTAAAGACATTAAAAATAAGGTTTTCTTCAGCTGATGCAAAGTTATTTATTATTATTTATTCGCATTTTTCAAAGATTTTGATTCAGAAAATCTGGATGGAAATAAAAATCTAAAATAAAAAATGTTAAACTTTTCTTTTGATGTTTTTTTAATGGAGAAAAGACAAGAACACGGGCAATTTCTTTCATTTTAAGTCTCTTTTTTCGGTTTTATTTAAAAATGAGACCGCTGTAATGCCGCTATATGACCACTAGATGGCGGAATTAAGTGTAAAGACAAACATAATAGCATAGTAGTACTTCCTAGCAACAATTTCAAAATAAAACCTTTAAATAGAGATGTAGAGATTCGACACGACCACTCGAGGGCACATTAAATGCACATTAAATGTGCCCTCGAGTGGTCGTTTGCAAATTTTGCAAACGCTCTCACCCGTCAGCTCCGTCTGATGAGAAGGTAGAGACGAAGATCACAACCGTTACCATTGGTCCTGTGTTCGGCCTTGGTACCGGACAGAGCTGACGGGTGTAATGGCGTGTCTTCACCGCCCTCTCGGTGTAGTTTCTCAGAACCAGAGCTCGGAACAGGACACGTACTGAAGTGATTTTTCTTTTACTGAACTTTGTTTGAGCTGAAGAAAATGTTATTTGTCTTAACTGCAAATGTAAGTATGGAAGAGTTGCCTGTCTTTACAGTTTTGGTCAAATTTTCCATTAATTTGATTCAGAAAATCTGGATGGAAATAAAAATCTAAAATAAAAAATGTTAAACTTTTCTTCTGATGTTTTTTAATGGAGAAAAGAAAGAACAAAGGGCATTTCTTTTATTTTAAGTCTGAATTAAATGCTAAATCTCACACCCATAAATGCAAATAGTCACAAATTACACTCAGTTGACACAAGTTCAAAACTAAAGTGATAGTTTTTCTTTGACGTAACTGTGAGCAGAAGAAAATGTTATTTTTCATGTCTGCACTGCAAATGTAAGCATGGGAGAGTTGCCTGTCTTTACATTTCTGGTCAAATGTTCCATGAATTTTTTTTAAATGTTAATTATCACCTTTATATATTAAAAATTGATTTGTATATAAATATTTAATATATATGACTTTTAGATTTAATTTTTCGGTTTTATTTAAAAATTAGGTCGTTGTAATGCCGCTACGTGACCACTAGATGGCGGAATCAGGTGTAAAGACAAACACAATAATATAGTAGTTTTTCCTGTAAACAATTTCAAAATAAAACGTCTAGATAGAGATGTAGTGACAGAATATGACAACTAGAGGGCGCATTTGCAAATGCTCTCACCCGTCAGCTCCGTCAGATGAGCGCAGGCACAAGATGAAAGTAAAAGTTCTTTCAGAATTAAAAAAAAAAAAAATCTCTCTTTTCTTTGTTTTGGTTCACAGATGGAGGAGACGAAGAACAAAACAGGTCCACGGTCCATATTTTCTGACACCTTTCAGGTTTCAGGATATTTTCTTTTTGCCTTCGTGCTGTTTTTCCCTCTGTTTGCCTGCAGGGGGCGCGCTGTGATAAGAGTCGGTCACTCTGAGTGATAAAAGACACGCACGCACTCCTTCAAACACACTCACGCCCCGCAGTCACAGTTCGAACCATGGGCTTCCCGTCGGCTGCAGCCCAGGCTATGCGGCTCGCTGCGCTCTGCGCCCGGACACTGCCGGTGGGCCGGAGCGCTGCGGAGCTCCGACACGGAGCCTCCGCCGCTGCGGTGACCAGGAGGCACCTGAATGTCCAGGCGACCACTGAGACGGAGAAACTGAAGAGCATCGATGACCTGCCGGGGCCCAGTTTATCCACCACTCTGTACTGGGTTTTCCTCAAAGGATACGCGGGCAAGAGCCACATACTGCAGGTAAGACGCGCGTGACTAAAAGTCTTCTTGTCGGCAGTTTGACTCCGGTGCTGAAGTTAAAAGCTCAACAGTCGCTGAAGATGTGACCTGCTTCAGATCAGACCCGAAAGCAGGATGTGAGTTTTTGCTGCACTGACTCTGATTTAAAGCCAGTTTGAATGTTAAACTCTTGTTTTTGTGCATAAAAACCAGAAACTTCATGAAGACAGGAGATGCTGCAGTTACATTCACCAGGATGTCAAAGTTCACAGGCGATGCAGAAATCACCTCATTTCTCAGTGTTTAATTCAACGGGACAGGTTTTTGACAGCTGAAGTCTTGGTATGTTAAACCAACCTGTGGGTGCACAGACTGGTCAGACTGGTCTGCTGCAGAGCGTTTACGCACAGATGGAAGAAGCTTTCACAGTAATTAGAGTGAAAGCAGGAATATCACAGTGGAAAAATGCACATCGATTGAAAGTCAAAGTATGATTTCTAACAGAACATCACGTGAGCAGCATTTCTGTGTTTTAGCTCTTTTAACTGGTTTCCACTGTTTGGAAGTGGAATGTGTACATTTCTGAGCTGACTGTGAAAGTAAAGTGACCAAAGCTGTACTTAAGTTGTGTACATGTACCTCAAAATGGTCCTAAGATGCAGCACTTGTGTAAAAGTACACTTAGTTTTGCACTTTTCATGTCACCGTGACATTTCTCTGCAGGGTGTACAGAAGCGTCTCTACGGGCCCATCTGGCGCTCCAAGTTCGGCCCGTACGACATGGTCAACGTGGCGAGTCCGGAGCTCATCGCGCAGGTCATCCAGCAGGAGGGCCGCTACCCCATCCGATCCCAGCTGCCGCACTGGAAGGAGTACCGGGACCTGAGGGGGCAGGCGTACGGGCTGCACGTGGAGTGAGTGGAAAGAATCCGTCAAAGTGACGCTTTTCCACGTTCACGTGTTGATGTGTGACATCTTGTCCTCTCCAGCACGGGACCGGAGTGGTACAGGATCCGCAGCGCCCTGAACCCCAAGATGCTGAAGCTGCGGGAGGTGGCGGCCTACGCCCCCACCGTCCACCGGGTGGTGGGAGATCTGCTGCAGCGCGTCGAGCTCCTGCGCAGCCGCAGTCAGGACCGGGTCACTGTTCCAGACGTGTGTGCTGAGCTCTACAAGTTCGGCTTTGAAGGTGGGACTCAGTTCAGAGGTTCCACAGGTGGAGGTGAGGCCAGGTTTTCATTCTGTGTTTCCGCCTCCTGCAGGCATCTCCTCCATCTTGTTTGAGACCAGGTTGGGCTGCCTGCAGGAGGAGATTCCCAAAGACACGCTGCGCTTCATCGCCGCCACCAATGACATGCTGATGCTGTCTGAGACCGTCTTCCTGTTCCCCGCCTGGAGCCGCCGCATCCTCCCCTTCTGGGATCGCTTCGTCCAGGCCTGGGACGACTTGATCGACGTAGGTACGCAACCCAGGAAGGACAGGAGGAAACATTCTGCGTGCTGCTTTTGGATTGGCTGATGGGATTGTGTGCGTTTCTGTCCTGCAGCTCGGGCCCTCATCGACAGGAGAGTCCGTGAAATCGAAGCTCAGGTGAACAGAGGCGAGCCGTCAGAGGGCGCGTACCTGACGTACCTGCTGGCCTCCAACAAGCTGAGCAGAGCGGAGGTGTACGTCAGCATCACGGAGCTGCTGCTGGGGGGAGTGGACACGGTGAGGGGGGGGGGGGGGCGTGTGTCAGCTGTGGCAGGAGTCATCCTCCACATTCACGTCAGGAGGAAACACGTCGTTCGTCCTCCGCATCTCAGATCATCTCAGTCGTTCGTCTGTCGTTTTCTGCTCGAGCGTCGTCTCGTCCTCTTTGTTCCAGCGTCTCGGTTCTCCTGCAGACGACTTCTTTCCTTCTGCTCGCAGAACAAAAACACGCTTCTCCTTTTCTGCAGGGAAGTTCAGCAGCGTTGAAAGAACAACCCGCGGTCACGCTCTTACATGCAGCGCTGTGACAGGCGTCAGGCGTCTCACACACTGCAGGGGACACGTCTCACACACTGCAGGGGACACGTCTCACACACTGCAGGGGACACGTCTCACACACTGCAGGGGACACGTCTCACACACTGCAGGGGACACGTCTCACACACTGCAGGGGACATGTCTCACATGCAGCTGATGTCCAGCGATGCCAGAGCATGAGGACAGTCAGCGGTCAGCTGCTCGGGCTGCAGCTCGGCTCGTCTGGCTGCGTTCCCGGCTGCTCGCTTCAGACGTGTTGCTGAGGGTTGTGAAACCTGACAGAGGCGCAGGCCCGCAGGCTCTGCCCAGAAACCAGGTGTGGCCAGGTGTCGAGTGTGATCCGGATCTGCTGCACGCGCTCATTTCTAAAACCGCTGAGCAGACTCTTTGTGCAGGACGGCGCAGCAGGAAAGGCTGGAAGCAGCTTCCTGTCTGCTCGGAGGCCTTCAGCCTCCCGTCATCGCAGGATGGCGGCGTGTCGTCCGTCGTCTTGTGACGGACGCTAAAGTAAATGCTCTGTCCTCTCCTGCCATCAGACCTCCAACACTCTGTCCTGGGCGTTGTACCATTTGGCGAGGGACCGCAGGATCCAGGAGCGACTGTACAGGGAGGTGAACGCCGTGTGTCCGGGCCGACGGCAGCCCACCACAGACGACCTGAGCAGGATGCCCTACCTGAAGGCCGTCATAAAGGAGACGTTACGGTGAGCTGCCGCCCTTTGACCCGTGTCCGCTCGTGACCTCAGCACTGATGCACGAGTCCATCAGCATTTCAGCCTTTTCTGTGATTCTTTTTAATAAACGCCCAAAACACTTCAAATAATCCAGGAGGAGACAAGAAAGATGATGAAATAATAAAAATGTTCAGTTAAGCAAAGTAAAAACAAGGAAGCAAAGATAATATTTAAAAACAACACGATGGGGAGTTTTAGGGTCTAGGATGGTGAAGGAAGGACCCGCCCCTCTCTGCCTCTGATTGGCTTGCCATGATATTCTACCCTAACACTAACCAATCAGCACTCTTCCTAAATAAACACACCAACACACCATTGAAGGGAGCGAGACCTAGCCAATCAGAGGCAGAGTAGGGCGGGTCCTTCCTTTGCCATCCTAGGAAAAGTAACCTGTTGTCCCAGGTTGGTAACCACGTCATCAATAAGATTTTTGTTTTGGTATTTTTTTATTTCATCTTGTTTTAAATTTAATTGATTTATCACGAAAGCCAAAACATAAAGAATATCCCAGCCGTTTAAATCACACAAACGTTGCATTTGGGTGAAACAGTAAGATTCATCTTGGTTTGGCCTGTTTATGAGATTTTTTCTGCAGGTCTAAACTGATCCAGGATGCCCCAACTCTGTCCAAATGTCCCCCTGAAGTCACAAACCGTCCGTTTGTAGTGAAGAAAGTCCAAAGTGTGCGCGCTCGCTGAGCCCACGGGGCAGGAACAGTCTGCACACTGCTGGAAGTCTTGGCGTTGCAGCGTCGAGCCTCCTCTCGTCTGTCGATCTTGAGCAATCAGAAGTTGGAGCACGTTCAAAAGCTCTTCTCATGTCTGAAAAATGTTCCAGCCAGAAGCAACAAGACGTGATGCAACAGTGCAGATAAACATCCACAGTTCTTTATCTTTAATCAGGAGGAGACATCGTGTCTCTGCAGTGTCGGCGTGCGACGCTGACCTTAAACGTTCTGTGACTGACAGCTTCAGAGTTTTTTGGTGTTCTCTCTGTCATCAGACGCAGCTGACGGATCATCGAGGCGGAAACTCACGTAAACGTCGTGTTTGAATGTCGTCTGTGCTTTTCTCCAACAGCCTTTATCCTGTGGTTCCTGCGAATGCACGCTTTGTTTCAGAGAACGAGGTGGTTGTGGACAACTACTGGTTCCCAAAGAAGGTAGGAAAGCAGACTGGGAGCACCACCGCGATGCCTTCAAGTGCTCCTCTCGGTGTCCGGCTGCAGCTGCAGAGCGCTGCGTTTACTTGATGTCATTCTTCTTTCTTTTCAGACTCTGTTCGTCCTGTGTCATTACGCAGTCTGTCACGACGAGGCAGAGTTTGCAGACGCTGAGCGCTTCGTACCGGAACGCTGGCTTCGCAACCAGGCGTCCGCCGCCAACGGCGGCAGGGTGACGGCCGGACACTACCAGCACCACCCATACAGCTTCATCCCCTTCGGCGTGGGCGTGCGAGCCTGTGTGGGGAAGAGGGTGGCGGAGATGGAGATGTACTTCGCTCTGTCCAGGGTGAGTGACATGGAGGCGGAGCGGCGGCGTCCTCAGAGGACGCCGTTGTGTTTTTGTGAGGGGGTCAAGCGTAGCAGGTGACAGTCAGCTCTTCCTCTCATCTTGCAGCTGATGCAGAACTATGAGGTCCAGGTTGAAGATGGACCCGTCGTGGAGGCCAAAACTCGCACCCTGCTCATCCCGTCCAAGCCCATCAACCTGCGCTTTCTGTCCAGGGCCTGACGGGGGCGCCGCTGAGGGCAGCAGCACAGATGTTCATGACGTGCAGCTTTGCAGCTCTGGCTGCTCATCCTCACTCTGACATCGCACCGCGAAGGCCTTCCTCTCACTCGCTCTGCTCTTTCACAAATAAAAGCACGTTTTCCTTTTCCTCTGCGTGACGCGGCTGCAGCCGACCAATCACAGCCCAACCTGACGCCATGTCGTTCCTCATCAGCAAACGTCTGCACACGCACTGACGGTACAAACGACTTATTCGACTTACTAAAAGAAAAATTCTGGAAGTCCTGAAAGATCTGAAATGTTTATTTTAACTGTTGTGTTTTCAAGGTTTTGGATAAGGAACCTTGAAAGTGCTTCAGAGGTGCTTGAATTTATGTCTGTGCTCTATAATCTGAAAGAATGAAGACAGTGAATAATACTGGAGAGCAGGAGCCCAACACAGAGCTGTGAGAGCACACACACACACGCACACACACACACGCACACACACACACACACACACATTCTTTTATTGGCATGTTTAGCTTTGAGTTTAATGCTCAGACTTTGTCTTCTGCATGATAACAAATCTAATCATGACATGTTTTTGTAAAGTGACAAGCCTCTTAATTACGGGTGTGTGTGTGTGTGTGTGTGTGTCGGTTGCTACAGCAAAGCTCACGATGAACTTTGTCCGCTTGTTCTTGATGCCAGGTCGTTGTTTTCTTTCCGCCGTCCGTGTTTGTGTTGAAGCAGCGAGCTGAAAGCGTGATGAGTGATGAGACTTCATGTTTCACTGACTTCTGACTGTGGAGTTAAGGCTCTGCCAGGGTTCGGCGTTTGTAGCTGATTCATGATGACTTGGCACGACAGCGTCAGAGGAGGTCACTGAACGCAGCTCAAACAGCTGCCGTCGTCTTCCTGTAACACTCTTCATCACTTTGATATCCGTGCACATGCAGTTCAACGATGATGTAATACACATCGAAGTATATTTTAATATGTGTCGAGCTCTTAATGCTTTTAAAGGCAGCTGCACAAATATAAATGCAAATACTTTCACTGTGTTTTGGCTTCTGTGATTCTTTCTCAGTTCAATAAAGTTCTTTTTTGGTGTTTGAAGTGTCACAAAGTTTCCAATGTGGAAACATTATTTTAAGATAAGATAAGACTTTATTGACCTCACACTGGGGATACTCAGCAGGCCCACAGCCAGCAAGTATGACAAAGAGCAAACAGGCTGGCATAAACTGAAGAAGATGAAGAGCTGAGGGTGAAGAAGAGGAAGGTGTGTTTAAGGTCAGTCCAGCAGTGTTTCTTCCGGTCATGAGTTTGGTTGAGGGTGTGGACACAGAGGATCACTGAGGTCTGCCCACTCATCTCTTTGTCGACCAAGTTTTGGGAGTTTGGGGATGAAAAGTGGGTCAGCTGCTGTGAGCGTCCATACCGCCCCCTGCTGGACGCACTGAAGCGCTGCGCTCGTTCAACAGGAAGCTGCTCCTTCCCGGAGCTGCAGGAAATGAAACGCTGACAGTCGAAGGAGGAGAGCTGCTTTCTGAGGCACCACAGACGTTCACAGCGATGAGAGTCAGCACAGAAACCGGAAATGTACCGGAGCTCTGCAGGTGACGAGCATCAGTCCAGCTCCCTCACCTGTCCGGCTGGATTTACACTGTAGATGAAGACTGTGCACTCTTTGTTTTTATTGATTAAATAAAACAGCTGCATGCTTCGTGTGAACCTTTGCGCATGAATATTTTGCACATTCCTGCACAAAACAGTTCATTTTAAGAAGTGTTTCTGTTGTTTTCATTGAATTGTTTTTCTGTTTGCTTTGTTATTCTGCATCAAAACCACGTAAAAACCTTCATGGAGATAAACCGACTCTCACATTCTGCCACATGTAACTCCAGCCTGTCTGTGTGTAAATGCGTGTTTTATGAGGATAAAAATACAGAAAAATAAATCCGACAATGCACAAACTGACCCTCCAAAGTAAAGCTCAGGTGGTGTTGTTATTTTGGGATGTAGTTACAGTCTCAGCCTCGAGGAGCCGCTGCGGAATTTGCTGACGTCTGTTTTCCTCCCAGCAGAGTGAGCGCGAGTCCGGACGCGTCATTTTTTGCAGCGGAGGCCACCTTCTTCACCCGACGCACCGCGAGGCTCAGTATCCTCCATCCACCCATCCATCCATCCATCCATCCAACATCCATCCAACCAGACCGGAGCCTGGATGGTCAGACAGCTCGTGTCCTGCCTCCACGCGCACTCCTGCTCGCTGTAACCCGGGGACTCGTCCACCCAGCCGGTTTATGTGTGTTTATTCCCCATGGAAGAGTAGTCAGGTCGGGGACCCACCGCCCTGCAGGCTGCCGGGGAGAGACGGAGCTCCACACCGACGGGAGTGCACGCAGGTCGGGAAGAAAACGCTGCGGACGGTCGGCGTTTCGGGCTCAGGAGGATCCTTTTGCCGTCATGTGAGCGCGGACGAGGCGCGTCGACCTGCCGGGGATGATGGTGAGTGTCCGGTCAACGCGCACCGTGCGTCTCTTTTGTCTCACGCGCGCGCGCACACGCACGCACGCACACACACACACACACACACACCTGCTGTCATACATGATGAAACCGGGACATGTGATGCCGGTTCGGAGCGGAGGCGGACGGGCTTCCTGGAGGCCACAGCGGGCTGTTGAATGGAGACCATTGAGGTTTTAATTGAGATCAGCCGGCTGCGCGTGACCGAGGCTGAGGTCGGTCGTGTCTGACCCGGATGGTCGCATCACGGTCGGTCAGTCGCTTCTCAACAGAGCAGACGGATGATGGAGAAGATGATGTGTTTAGGTCTGGACCAGTGTGGTCCCTGAAGGCTCTCAGACAAACACAGGAGCAGCTTTAAACTCGGTTTTAAACTCAGTTTTAAACTCAGTTTAGGTTGAATCCGTCTCTGACACGCTGCAGGTCAGAGGTGTCTCTTCCACTGAACTCACTTTAATCTGCAGTGATCCAGATAATTTGGCTGATTGAATCCACCAGGATGTGGACTGAGGACCGGTGTGGTCCTGCTTCCAGCTTTGTGTCTCTGCTCTGTTTTATTGACTGTGTGTTGACAGGACATTTATTGACGTCTCTTTGGAGATTTTTCTGGATTCCAGTGATGGTCAGTGGTCAGCAGACTAACTGATGGAGACACTGACTTCAGGTTTGGTTTGGAGGACCTGGATGAACGTGGAGACCTTTCATGTGTTTGTGTGTGAGACGCTTTGGAGGCTGGAGACACTCGAGGGTCCGCCTGCAGGATGGGTTTGATTTCTGGTCTTTCTGCAGAATAAACTTGAAAACCAGATTTTTATTTGAATTACTGGGTTAGAAGCAGGTGGAATGTCACCTGCTTTTCTCTGACATCTCAGGTGTGTTCACCTCGATGAACACGTCCTGCCTGATTTTTCAGTTCCAGTCATTGAATCCTGTTAAGGCTCAAAGTTGTGCAGAATTCTGGGCTTGACTCTCCCACGAAACCCAGTGCACGTAAACTGGATTCATGCTCCCTGGAGGTCATTCAAAGGCATTCTGGGAACTGCAAGCTAACTGAGGAAGTTGAAGATATAGTGTCTTCTCAGAAAGACCTCCAGACGTGTTTTGAGCTGTCCAGACTGAAGCAGTGAAGCAGTGCGAGGACCTGCTGGCTGATGACCCCCCCACAGACTTCCAGCCGCCTCCGTGAGCTCTTTGTGGATTCGCTGTGCGTCGGCCCGCCGTCTTATCAGCGCAGTCAGGCGGCACGGCCCGAGCCCCGCAGCCCACCAGGGGAATGAAAACGCCACGACACGTCGCTTCGGCTCCGCTCGCGGGTCAGCATCTCCATCCTCCCTCACCCCCTCGACTCCCCCCCTCGTCCCTCACCCTCCTGTGTGCCTGACTGTGATGCATTGAAGGCACAGGTCATCCTCTGGCTGCAGCGTCACTGTCATCAGCTACAGTTTGTGCTCTTCGTCAGTCATCATCAGGACTTTGCCTTGAATCAGATCAGATTTACCTCTTTGAGAATGACAATATGAAGTGCTTTTTGTGCGTCGGCTCAGTTTGTCCTGTTCAGCTGCAGCCTGCAGCAGCACTCACATCTCCTCCACCCTCACATGGACTCAGCAGATGGGCTTTGACCTTAATGAAGAGCTTCAGCTGTTGCATTTTTACCGTGTTGTGTCTCCAACCGGCATCATCAGCAGGAAGCGTGGCGTTCATGTCAGTCTGCCACGAGGCGTTCAGGGTCCAGCGGTGATGATAGGTGAGGTGAGCTAATTAGCGTTGGGCATCAGACTGAGCTGAGACCTGCAGGCTGCTGAAGGCCAGATGTTTGCTCAGAGTGTTGGAGCGGACAGGTGCAGGGAGGCGGGCTGAGCAGCCTCAGGACAGTCTGGACTCTTCTGGAAACTGTTGCTCCGTCCTGCTTCAGGATCACTCAACGTCTTTTCAGAACTTGTCCTCTTTTGACCCTGGACTGCTGAAGCGCCGCGATTTCTTCTGAAATGTGGCTTCAGTTCATTTCACAATTCATTTATCCATCAGGACTGCTGCACTTCTCTGTTTATATCACTGTAAATGTGAATATTTGGGTTTTGGACTATTGATCAGACAAAACAAGACATTTGCAGACCTGATTGATCAAAGTGTGTGTGTGTGTGTGTGTGTGTGTGTGTGTGTGTGTATCCCCAAACTACACAGAAATGATATTTATTTACTGCAACCAGCTTATTACGTTGTGCCTCAGAGCATGGATGATCTTCATTATTGATCAGCCTATAGATCCTTTTTTCACATGAATAATGAAGCATTAGTCCTAAATGTCAGTAAAACTCCCAGATGTTGGGTTTCCAGTGGTGTGAAGCAGAGAGATTCACGGCCTCAGCAGGTCAGAGCGGATTCTTTCACGTGGAAAAATGGACGTTACGTCGTATTAACTGGAGCAGCTCGGCGGTTCGTTACTCTGAAGCATCAGCGCTGCAGATAATTGGCTTGATGGCGGCCAACGATCGCAGCTCCTCGCTGTGGAAACCCCGCGAGGGGCGTCGACCCCCGCGGTCACACGTGCCGCGCTGTCGTTGGAGGTGGCACGTAAGGCTGAGCAGAGAGGATCATGGGTTGTTCCTGCACGTGTGTACAAGTGTGATTAATTATTACAGACATTGATCGGCTTCATTTGTTGTTTCACGAGCCAGAAAGCACAGGCTGACCTCAGTGATGTCAGACACATTTTAGACCCCTGAACCATCAAACTTTAGCAGAACAGCCGCTCATACGCGGCACTGAAAGCAGCTTTTCCTCAGAAATCCGTCAGTGGAGCCGTCCTGACACCAGCGCGCCTCTTTCCAAACTTCCGGCCGTTCACTCGTTTCATGCGCTCTGACCGCTGAAGTGTTCGAGCTTTGAGTGACACTGGCCGGCAGGATTATTGACCTCAGAGGGTCAGACTGTCCAAAACTCATCTCTATGCTAAGAGCAGGAGGATAAACAGGATGTGCTACCTGAATGTGGGAATGAGCCAATCAGCTGTGCTGATCTGATGCCAGCGTGTGATTGGTGAGCTGTGTGCTCGCTGTGTGGAGGAGATGGAGTGAAGGACGGCGCCAGGCTGGACTTAACATTTCTTTCCTGACTGTGAAGCGAGTGGAACAAATCCATCGCTGTAATGGACTGAAATAGTTGATTGTTATTCGAATATTGATCGTGCCCCATCATCAGCTTAAGTCACAGACTCGATCACTCGATCACTCTGAACATCCGTCCAGTCGTGATCAGCTGATCTAACAGTGAACGCCTCTGCTGCCGTGACGTTGACGCATCGTTCGGCCTTCCTTCCTCTTCACCTCACAGGTGCTGGTGTAGTATTTGTGTCTCTCTCTTCCTGCTCTGTGGATCTGCTAACACTCGAGCTGTAACCCTGCGTTTCGCCTCTCCTCCGCGGGAACAAACATCATTGATATTCCGGAGCGGCTCCCTCAGGCCGGCGGCGGCGATGGCGGCTGGGGAGAACAGTGAGCTGCTCGGGGGCCGTTCAGTCACGCTGAGAGCAACAGAAGCTTTTATTGTAGGAGGGTGGCCGTTATGTAAGGATGCGTTTAGTTCCTGGAAGTCCTTGAACTCGCTGCTGCAGGTGTGATGACACCTGAGAGGACCCTGCAGGTGTTAGCAGTGTTAGCGACGGGAAAAGGCTGCTGTTCAATTGAGCGTTTCCTTTCGGGACTGACGGCCTTTAACTGCACAGACCCAACACTTCCATATTAACTCTGTCATGTTTATTCTTACATTTCCAGGATTTTCCAAAGTCACAATCTTAAACTTGACCTTTTTGCTGTCTAATGTTTTCTGTCCCTTAAGTCTGACTGGACTCTGAATGTTAAGCTTCAGTTTGTCTGAAGAAGAGAAACGAGCGCGGCGCTCTGAAAGCCTCGGGTTGATATTTTATAGCTTTCTTTCTGTACTATCTCATCTATCTGATTAATGGGAATCATATCGTGGTTCTGAAAAAGTATTGAAGTGTTAAAAGCTTTATTTTTTGGCATTTTGGAGATGAACATAGTTTATCTGGAGGCACATGTTCGATGCTGCCCTCTCAGCATTCTGTCAGGGTGAAAACAGCCTGACAAAGACCCCAGTGTCTTCCTCCTCCTCCTCCTCCTCCTCCTCCTCCTCCTCCTCCTCCTCCTCCTCTTCTTCTCTCCCATTCCCCATGAGCAGCTTCTGTCCAATCAGAGCAGGTGACAGCAGCTCCACATGGTTTTATAAGCGGAGCAGCCATTCGCTGTCAGCCTTATGCAACCTGCTCGGCGAGCATCTGAGGAGGTGTGAGGACGCCTCGGCCTGCTGGCGCCGGCGCTCGTGCCTCATCTCCCAGAGCCGTGCGGGTGTTTGTGGGTGAGAGCCGCCGCAAATAACGTTCATCTGCACAAGTCACGAAACGGCGCTGTTGTTGTGATCTGTTGAGTCAGCTGTGAGTCGCCATCTTCCACTGAAGAACGTCCTGGGAACGTTTCCCGCGAGTTTCGGTTGTATCCTCGCTGTCAGTCAGGTCGAACAGAGAGTGAGATCTTCTGTGAAAATGGAGACTTTTTTTGTTCAGCACATGGTCGCTCCCTCGCTGCCACAGCTCCACAGCTTCATCAGCTGATCATCACATTCACCACAAATCACTGTTTCCCAAAGCTGTTTGTGTGAGAAACACAAAGGTTTGTTCACGGCGAAGAAGAGGACAACATGCTCTTCATGCTGTTTCCAGTTCATTTGAAAAGACTTCACTGTCGTAACTATGTGAGACTGTGAATCTGCTGCTGGATGGACTTTGTTACCTTTGGACCAAGCCGGGCTCTCCAGTCTTTATGCTAAGCTAAGCTAACCAGCTGCTGGCTTACCATCCAGACATGACAGTGCCATCAGTCCTGTCTCCGCCTGGTTCAGTCCTGTCTCCGTCTGGTTCAGTCTGTCTCCGCCTGGTTCAGTCCTGTCTCCGTCTGGTTCAGTCCTGTCTCCGTCTGGTTCAGTCTGTCTCCGCCTGGTTCAGTCCTGTCTCCGTCTGGTTCAGTCTGTCTCTTCAGAGCAAGTTCGTCCTGCTTTGATTTTGTCTCACAGAGAAGAGAAACAGCTTTAGGTCTTTTCAGTCGTGCAGACACAAGACTCTTTAAGGTGGATGTGGAAAGTAGTCCACATATTCTTACGAAAGGCCAAACTCCCGTCTGCACGCTGCAGGGTTAGAGGCTAAAAACTGGGGAAATTCCAGCCCTTCCATTTGGGAATGCGCGGCGTTCCCTGGAAAGCAGAATTCCTGTCATGGCCTCTTCATTGCCACTGTTCTCAGATCAGCTCTGTCATGTCGTGTCTTAGCCCATCTGACCTGCCTCTTGTCAATGTTTGTGTCTGACGGGGACACGTGACGACACACACCATTCACACACACACACACACACACACACACACACACACACACACACACACACACACACACACACACACACACACACTGACGCTGCCGCCGCCGGCCGCGTCCTCCCCTGCGCACGGTCACGTTTCCTCTGCAGCCCCGGACACAATTGATTGGCGCGTGCAGAAGGACGCCGGCGGACGTGCCAGGCTATCGGCATGGAAACCGGTGACACACTCTGTCCTCCGCTGCGAGCGGCTTCCTCCCAGCTCGTCGTGAACGGCCCGTTTCTGGCAGCCCGTCACCTCGGATGGCTCCCGGACAACGCTGATAGAGGTCTGTCTGCGTCGTGCGCTCTGCTCATTTCTCATCAAGCTGCCGGCGTGCAGACTCTGAGAGGCTGAGGATGAGGACGCGGTGAGCCTCGGTCAGACCGGCAGATCTCAGGTCAGTGATGGAGACGGAGCAGGTTTCTGCTGCGCTTCAGGGCTTCAGACCAGACTGAGCAGCAAGTCCACATCCAGAAAATCAGCTTTCAGTGGAGTTTGGACTCTTTTTAAATCGATGACCCTCCACACGTTTGAAGAGTTCTGTTAGTTGTTGAGCGGCTTTAGTTTCTGTATTTTGTGTTCCTGTTATTTTAAGTAGTTTTGCATAAAATCTGCTCAGAAAAATCATCATTTCTTCAGTTCAGGCTCAGTTAATGTGATTCATAAACGTCGTCACTGTGTCATAAAGTTAAAGCTGGCGTCTGAAAATGTTCAGTTTATCAGAGATAATCAGTCAAATGATTAATGCGTTGATCATTTCAGCAGCAGGACTGATTCCAAATCAGACTTAAATATAATGTTTATTGTTCATTTTTAGCTTTCTGGGATTCTGTACACATTTTCCACACAGTGATGTCAACATCGTTCACGCTCATCAAATGAGTAAATAAACAGATGGTTCAGGACTGTCCGACCTGAAGGAAACTTTCTGTGGGCTTACTGAGAAACTAGTTGTTGGATTCATGAGTAATGGAAGCAGGTGTTTTGTCCGTCCTTTGAAGGGGGGGGTCTGACAGTGATGGCTGTCAGAAGAAAGGCCAGCTGAACTTTTCTTTCCTTTGTTTGAGGAGCGTTTTCCTCGTCCGCAGCGCAGAAATGCTTTTGATTCTTGCCTGTTTTGAATCGATGCCAGTACGAAGTGATTTGGAAAGGAGCTGCAGCACAGTGAGTGATGCATTACGAGGCCGTTACGCAACACGGCATGGTGGGAAGGCCGCCGGCGTTTTTCTTTTTCCTCTCGTTTGGCTTTATTTCTCCCTCTCCAGTTTTTCCTGCTCACACGGTCTCAGTGTTTGTTTGTGTGGCGCATCGTGAGTCAGTGTGTTAAATATGACGTCTCTGAACTCCAAACTTTTCAGTTTTACACGTTTTCCAGGTTATTCATGGTGTAAATTTCTGAGGATTTCTGAAGAAATCTGCCATTTTTAGGGGCATTATTCTCACATTTAGTTTGATGCTTTGTAGACACCTTGAATAACCCGAAAGCACCGATGTAACTAATTACTTTTTCATATTAAAGTTACAGTTACTGGAATTTAAATGGGCTCGCCAGCTACGCGGTGAATGGTGAACGCAGAGCAAACAGAAACATGCAGTGAGTGTCAAACTAAACTCTGCTCCTCTTCACTGAGTCACTGCTTGATTTTTGTCCTCTTTGTACCTTTTGTAGTCTTTAGGCTGGAACTTGCATCTCCCAGCTGCACCTGAACATGTCACTCAGACACCTTCGCATGCCTGCTGCATGTGCGACTTGTTTCTGGTGCAGCTGGTCCAGGAACAGTCACACTGGCGTCTGGCGTCTGGTTGAGTCGAGGCCTTGGCGTCAGTCACGACTGCGACACACACGCTCACGTTGTGCGTTGTCGTCGTGACACATGGACACTTGTTGCGTCGCACAGATGGTCTCATGATCTTTTTTTGACTCTGCAGAGTTGTTGTTTTTCGGGAACGTTGGTTTTCAAGAATAGAATGCACCGAGTACACTTTGGACTGTTTTAGTTGCCTACAAGTACACTGAAGTGTACTCAAGTCGTCCCTGAGTACCACTTGAGTAATAGTTGAGTATGCGTCATACTTCATTTGTACATTTTTTAATACTGCTTCGTTTGAGGAGATAAAAGCAGCTCTGACCTCAAAATCTGACATCAGCAGAAAAACAACATGTGAAGGTGAAGGTAGTGATGATGAAGAAGAGGAGGGTTCAGCTGTGCTGCTGATAACTGGTCTCAGATCAGTTCATCTGGAAGCCAAGAAGGAAGTAAGAAGGCGCTTCAGTCTGTAGAGCTGAAACATGAAGTCGAACGTCTCAAATACCAAAAATCTAAAAGTAGAGCTGCAACAAAAGAGTATTTATTGATCTTCTTCTAATGAATATAAATAATAAGAAAAGCTCAGGGTGACGGTCCAAAAGCCAGAGATAAACACACAGACACACACACACACTGCTGAAGCATGCGCCTCCATCAGTTTCATGTTTCGTTGAGTGAAGATTTCAGCTGAGTGACGTGAAGCTGCAGCTGAAGCTCTTACATGAACATGTTTTCTCTGCTGGCTTTCATCAGCAGACTGAGGAGAAAAAAACAAAAATATTTTTAAGTAACTGCATCACGAACAGATTTCATGAGTCACAGGGTTATGAAACCCACACAGGCCTCTGTGTGCTGAGCACAAGCTCACATTAGTGCATTTGCACAGAAACGTGTCGGGAAAACGATGGAGAGACAGAAACGAGAAGGCGACGCTCAGAAGTCGAGGCGATCCAGACGAGGACGTCAAACCGGGTTCAGCTTGATTCTTCTGACAGAGTCAAAGAGAAGAAAGAGTGGAGTCAGGCGAGGCTTCTTCATCCCAGGTTTACCTCTGCACACGGTCTCCGTCGGGGACGGAGCTCATTAAGATGCATGAAAGCAAAATGAATCATGTCTCCTCCTCTGCCTGTTCTGTTCTGCAAACTGAATTATTTTTGAATCTTCTAACGCAGAATAACAGAAGCAGAACGCGCTCGTATCCAAGATGTCAGATCATCCTGCGCTGATCCTCCAGAGGAGAGCTCAGGACTCAGAGGGTGATCCAGGTCCTAAATATATTTATGTCATAGTTCTGGAAATATCTGCTTATTGAGAGTCTGATGTGCTCCAGAAACACCTGTTTGGATCATTCCACAGGTAAACAGGCTGATTGGAAACAGGTGAGAGGATCATGGTTGGGTATGAAAGGGGCGACAGCGAGGATGGAGGTTCACCGCTTTGTGAACACATGATTGAGCCAGCAGCCCTTTTAATAGAAGACAAACCACACAAACGCCTGGACGGCGGTCTCGAGGTCGGACCTGATCCACACGTGGCTCTCAGCCGTCTGTGTGTTAACAGGCTCCGTTTGTTTATTCATGAAGAGGCTTCGTCCGCTCTCCTGCCCTTCGCTCTGATGATGTCAGCGGTGGAAATGGCTGCACATCTGTGTCAGTGTGTCTGGGTCTTATCGACTGATCCACAAACCGCTTGTTAAACCGCACGTCTTTGTGTTCCCGCGTCATTGGATGCTAGCACAGCCGATCTGTGCAGCGAAGAAGGTCAGAAGAAACCTTTAGGTACCTGCAGGCGCTCCGTATTCAGGTGATCCGCTGCAGCTCAATGTGGCTTTTCGCTTTATTTCAGGCTGACAGACGGACTGTGCAGAGGACGAGAGCTCAGGACGTTCCGTCTCTGAGGACGCTGGAGTCTGACTGAGCCGCCGTTTTGATTCCTCATTATTTAGTCACACAGCGTCTCTTGTGCTTTGCTTAATTATCCGTCCATCAGTGTCTTTTGTCTCAGCGTAACTTCTGAATCTCCTCGTTTCTCTCTGATAATTATATATTTCAGGCAGTTAAGCTTGGTTAAACGATCCGTTAATGCTCAGTTAATCAGTGATGATCCACTCAGGTCATGCACACATGACCCAAACGCTGACTCTTCATCACATCGCTGACTCTTCATCACATCTCACAGTTCAAGATTGTCTCACTTCAGTTCAACACTTCTGCTTAACGGACAGTTTGACGACGCTCCGCTAACTTTTCAGCATTTATTCACATTTTTTAGAGGAAAACATCCGATATGTCATATTGATGATGATGGTGTGTGTGTGTGTGTGTGTGTGTGTGTGTGTGTGTGTGTGTGTGTGTGTGTGTGTGTGTCTCTCTCAGGACATTAACAATGGAATGTTCTATTTATAATTGAAGAGGGTTTCTGTAGTAGCAGAACCTGCTGTTATAACACTGACACACACACACACACACACACACACACACACACACACACTGGCGTATATGAGCACATTCAAAGGGAGCAGGCGGGGCGACTGATTGGCTCTCATTCTGTTGCTATGGGAGTTGAAGCTGTTCTTCCATTGGTCAGGCTTTGGACCAGGGCCGGCTGCTGGCTGCCTGTCAGCATCCCTGCGTCGTCATGGCAACAGACAGGAAGCAGGGAGGGAGGAGGAGAGCCGTGTTTTGTTGTTGCTCCTCATTCGGACAGCAGAAGAAGAAGTCCTCTGTTTGTTTTCTGTCTGTGCTTTTTTTCCACAGAGGATGATCCTGCTGCAAACATGCCGTTCAAAACGGCTTAATGCTTACACACACGCACACACACACGCACACACACACACACACACACACACACACACACACACACACACACACACACGCAGGGTCACTCTGCAGCAACCTGCTAATCCTCCACCAAAAGATGATTATTAATATGACATGTTCGGATGAAAATGCAGACAGAACGCGTGTGTGTGTGTTCAGTGAGTGTGTGTGTCTGTGTGTTTGAGTATTGTGAGTGTGTACGAGTTTGTTCTGAAGACATTTCTGTGGTTTTATTGCACTATTAATCAGCCTCCTCCGACTGACTGCTGCTATTATGGCTCTATTCAAATGCTAACACACACACACACACACACACACACACACACACACACACACTCACACACACACACTCACAGCAGCAAACACAAACAGTCATTGGGCCTCAGTGAGGATGAAATTGTTCATTTCTCCCACTTTTGTCTGTGTAGCTCTAAACAATTAATATCTTTGCTGCAGATGCACATTTTATGCCAGGTGTGGCGATGCAGTGCAGTCTGACTTCCTGCTCCACACACGAGCTCACAGTCCTCACAAAGAGGAGCTCACGATGAAGAAGAAGACCAGGAGGTCCAGGATTTTCATGGGCGGCTCCCTTATGCACGGACATAGATGGGATGTCGTCTGTGGTCGTGGACTGTCGGATGCATCCTGCTCACCTCTCAAAGCCAGCTGGTGTGATGCCAACATGTCCACAGTGTGTTACTCAGCGTGGAAATGTCAGCGTCAGCAGTGCTGCGTTCCTCCTTCCAGCGCTCCTTCCACATGGCCTCACACGTCAGATGCTCTTTAGGAGTCGCGTCTTCCTGAAAGCCCTTTTTAGATCCAGTTGCAGCATCTCTTTATGGTTCATCATTTGAGTATTTTGGGGTACAAAGGCTCGTGTGGAGCCCCCATGCTGTCTGCTGTGGATGAAGTTCACACTCAAGAAGTCATCATTCAGCCTCAGTGAGCGTCACTCCTGTCATCACTGCATCACAGAGCAGCACAGGCTTGATAGAATAAGGGTTTAGCACTTGGCTCAACACTTTGTCTGTTTTCCTTCTATATCGCCAAACATGCCAGACAAGTTTCAACCTCCATACGTGACACAAACACATTATTATCCACCCCTTCGCGACGCAGCCCTCAGGGAGGTAATTAAGTGGAAGCAGAGGGAGGAAAGTCAGTCTCAGAGGTGACGGAGAGGAGGACTGGAATCTGAGTCAGGTGAGCAGCAGAAACAGAAGTATGGAAGGAGGAGGTCGGGTCGGGTGAGGGAGGAGTGGGATGTGCGAGGAAAGCAGACGAGGAGGGATGGGGGAGCTCGAGAAGTTCGCCAGACAGAAGTTGCATAAGCGCCTCTGACCCAGAAACCTCCCACAGTCGGACTGAAGTCACCCCGAGATGGAGAGAACCAAAACAGCCAGAGGGGGAGGACGGAGGAGGCGTGGGAAGGAGACTGCTGTCTGTCCTCAGTTTCAGTTCACTTCAGAAACATGATGCATGCGTCTGCTCAGTCCAGTGTTTGATTCAGGCTCTCTGTTCTCCTGAACGCTGTGGGATGTTGAATATTTGTTTTGAATTTCGGGTGTTTGAATCAAACATGGCGTCACACTCGTGTTTTCTGAGCCATTCTGTGTATTGAAGAATAGTCCTGACTGGATATCAGACCTGTCCATCAGTAGCTCACGTCGCTGTTTGGTAGGAGGACGTCACAGTGTGTGTCCATGCATCAGTGTCTTCCTGCTCTGTATAATATAATGCAGGGGAGTGAAGCGTAAAGCCCTTTGTTCTTAGTTTGAAGTGTGTACTGAGCGGAACAGAATGGTGGGAGGTTCAGAGGGATGCGAGGGAGGACAGGGAGGAAGCAGAAAGAGGTCTGAACGACGAAGGCAGGAGGAAGCGAAAGACGAGGTGAGATTGATCAGGGATGTCAGGAGTCGCCGCGCCGCTGCAGGTCTCTGACAGGTGTGCACAGACAGACGCTGGACAAACACACGACAACAAACAAGGACCAGCTGGAAGAGGGACAAAGTCCAGAGAAATGCATTTACTAAGTGCTGTTAACAGAGGACATCACTGGAATACAGATGAGGACAGGGAAGGACAGCGAGAGAGCAGAGGCAACGTGGGAACTATAGATAGACTGAATTAACCAATCAATGAGAAACTGCATGTTGACGTGGACACAAAAATACGATAAAGACACTGAAATGCTGCAGGGAAGGACACAAAGTGAGTGCTGCACAGAACTGTGGGTGCATAGCTGCGTGGACGGCGAGACAGACTAATCACAGATAATGTCTGCTCATTTCAAAGGGCAAGTAAGGAAAAGGCTGCAGGGAAGGAAACAGAAGGAAGAAGGTTGAAAACTCAAATGTACTCAAGACTGAATGAGAATAAGGGCTATGATCTGAATGTAATATGAACTCTACCTGATCATACAGGTAAGCTTCAGGGTTCTAAGGACATTTATCTTGTATTTTAGATGAGACGAACCTCATGTAGGGACTGGATGACAGATTGATTGATGCAGGATGGAATCACTGAGAGTGAAATTGCGTTCAGTTGGTGCTCGAGTGGCCTGAAGGTCGGCAGTTCCCTTTAAATGGCTCCTGATCAAAAGCAGAGAGGGTTTGATCGGCCTCGTCCACCCAGCTCGAACACCCGCTGTCGTCTGAGCTATTATTATCTGCTGTTTCCCGTCGAGGGATGCCAAACTCTGCGTGTGTGAACGCACAACAAAATCTGTTTTACACTGCTGCACATTTGAAGCCTCTTTATTAACAGTGTAACGGAGGCTTCGCTCGCCGGCTGTGTCGCTGAGCCTTTGGATCCTGCTGGTGGTTTTTCACGGTTTCAATTTGAGCACGCAGATCTGACAAAACCTGCCAGGAACGCTTAACGTTATTTTTTTTTAAAGCGAGAGATTGAGATTGATGATCAATCAGAGTGATGAGAAGCATCGGACCTTATGGAAACTACATGGTGGTGCATTCAAGGACTCTTGGATTGGAGACAGGTCTGGCTCACCGCAGTGACATCATTGCAAATTCAACTGGTCAAGTCAGAAGGATCATGGGAATCTGAGTGTTTCATGCATTATGTAAAGGTGCCTTGAACGCACCAGTCGTATTTCAGTTTTAATGACGTTATTTGCTCCAGTTGATGAATGTACAGTGAACGCAACACGTGCTTGTGCTGCAGAAAGTGTTTTGATGAAGGTGATTCTAACCCCATCGTCCTCTCTGCTGTCCTCCACCCACAGGTAAAGCCATGCGGCTGGGTGGTGCTCCCTAGCCTCCCCTGTCCCTCGCCTCCCACCTGATCGCCTCACCTGTCCACCTCCTCTGTCCTTCTCTGTCCTCCCGTTCACCATGGCGACCACCCTGGAGACGCTGGCCCAGCCGGACCAGGAGCTGAGCCCCGAGCGACTGGATGGCTGCGAGGAGGTTGGCGGGCGCTACAAGGTGGTTCCCTCGGTCGTCTGCTCCATGTGCTGTCTCTTCGGCATCATTTACTGCTTCTTTGGTGAGTTGAAAGTTGAGTGCTGCTCTGCGTTACTCGTGAAGTTACAGCTCCGTTAATGACGTCGTGTTTCCTCCTCTAACTTCAGGCTATCGCTGCTTCAAAGCGGTGATGTTCCTGACGGGCCTGATGTTTGGCTCCATCGTCATCTTCATGCTCTGCTACAAGGAGCGCGTTCTGGACACCCAGCTGAGCGTGGAGGCCTCGGTGGGGATCGGCCTCGGCATCGGCACGCTCTGCGGCCTGGTCACCATGCTGGTTCGCAGCGTGGGCCTCTTTATGGTGGGCCTGCTGCTGGGCTTGCTGGTGGCCGTGGCCACCCTGGTGGGCATGGAGGAGCTTTCCGACAGTCCGCCGCGCTCCGTCTGGGTGCCCTTGGGCGTGCTGCTTGGCCTGGGCATGCTGTTCGCCGTGCTCACCCTCCAGTGGCAGCGCCTGTTTACCACACTGTCCACGGCGGTGTTCGGCGCAGCCGTCATCACCGTGGCGTTGGACTACTTCGTGGAGCTCTTCGCCCTCGTGCTGTACGTGTACGAGCGAATGAAAGCAGCGCCTGGGAAGCCCGTGTGCTGGCTGACGTGGGTGGTGCTCGGGGTGTGGCCTGCCCTCACCCTGCTGGGTGTCATGGTCCAGTGGAAAGTGACTGCTGAGGGATACTCCCACACCAAGGGTGAGGAAAACTGGCTGTGGTGTTTTTCTGAGCTGCATGTCTCTGACTTAAACTAACGATGAACTAATGACCTTAATCTTTTTAAAGCAAATAGCCGACTAGAGGAGGATGTGACAGTTCGAAAGTCTTTCTCGCTGCAACAACGACATTTCCAAATATACTAAAACTCTGTCTTTAGCTTCGAAGCTACATTAGCTTCGCCTCATCCGCCTCCTTCTGTCCTCCGCAGTAATCATCAGCCGGCAGCAGAGGAGGATGCAGGTGATGCGGATTCGTCAGCGGGACGACCGCTACCGCAAGAAGAAGAAGAAGCACGGCTCCTCCTCCCACCACCACCAGGTCAAGCAGCTTCACGCCGAGCCCGCCTACCGCCGCAAACCCAACCCTATCCGCCGCTACGACACGGACGTGCTCTCGCCGGTGAGGAGCCACCTGATCCTCTGTTGTCTGCTCTTGTATTTGCTGTTTTGTCACCTGCTGTGTTTTCTGTTGGTTTCCAGCAGTGTTTGAATTGTTGTGCAGCTTCTTGATTTTGATGGAAGCAGATTTTTCTCTTTAATTCGTGTTGTATTTTGAATCTTTCTGAAATGCCTTTCTTTTATCTCACAACCAGCTTCTCTCTCTGTCCCATCCAGAGCTACATCCAGAGTTTCCGAGACCGGCAGGTGCAGGCGCAGCCGTTCCCGAGCCGGCTGGTCAGCGGACCCCACGCCGTGGTGGATGTGGGCTACGACTGCGGCTCCACGACGCCCCTCACTGGAGCTGCAGGACCTTCACTGCGGGTCTGACTGCCCTCCCACCCCCCAGAGGCCTGAACACAACCCTTCACCGGGGAGATACGTGACTCTCCAATCACTACCCACCTGGGTGTAATCACACCTGTGCTAGAACAAACCACCACTGGGTTCAAATGCAGAGATTCTTGGTTCAGACATTATCTGGGTTTAGCCACACCCCTGAGAGGATGAAATTATATATAGGGGGGGGTTTACCCACAATGCAAAATATGTTTAACCCTTTACTTAAAGTAAATTAGGGGTCATAGAGCTCCGCTGTCCTCGTGGCTGCCTGCTGGAGCGTCAGTGTGGTGCAGAGGTTTGGATGACCTCTTTTCACTGTCACCGTAGATTCGACTGCACAAACGCATGCATGCACTTACACGAACACAAACCGCAGCTGCAATGTTAAGGGTCGACGTGGAAACCTGAGACAAGCTGCTGTCCCCGGCCCGGGCCTGTGAGTCACCGTCTCAAGTCAAACCCATCAGGGAACGCAGTTTCAGTGCAAACCCGCCTCAGGTTCAAACACAGGCATTGTATGAAAATCAAAATCGGACTTGGGCCACGTTCAGCCTGATGGTTTCTGCTGCTGCCGCTCTTCAGCCGATGCTGCAGCAGCAAGTTCCTCAGCCTGCAGGCGTCTTCGCAGTCCAACACCGTTCATCTATGAAGGGAAGTAAAGGCCCTTAAATGCAAACCGGGATCTTTTGCTTTCTGTGCCATCTGGACTAAACCATCGTCCTTCAAACGAGGAGAGACTTTTTTCACGTTATTTTTAAAGGGATGAAACCCTTCATCACCCTTGGTGCTGGACAATACACCTCTTCAAGAGATGGCCGGGAAATCTGTTTTTAACGGGTGCCTTGCCCCTCCGTGAACTGTACCATCCAGCAACGGGAGGGGGGTTACTGGCAGATCTCCTGTGGACAGCTTGTTTTTGTATTTAATGTGATCACAGAGGGATTTTATCCAGGGGGTAGCCATGGAGCTACACGAAGCAGGGTAAAAAAAGGATTGGAGTTAGCTTGTTGTCTTCACAGTTGCCTGGATATGTGGGGAGGGTTTGATTTTAGCTGACAGCCATATTTACACTGGCACCTCATCTGAGACTTCACGAGTCACCACAGTTTCTGATGAATTGTCGAGCTGAGTTTCATCCCTGCAGAGCAGAGCGTTCGCCCTCTCAGAGCGAAGCAGTGATATTTTAATTCCATACGAGTAGCTGACAGATACGTTTCTCTCCACCATCTGCCATTGTTCAACATTTTCAGCGCCAGTAGACCGTGATTCATTTTCTCAGGTTCAGATGAGTTCTGGGATACATTTAGCTTTTTCTGCCTTCAGTGGGCAGAACTGCACCAGACTTCCAGCCAAAATCTGAGCAGCCAAACGCATTTTCTCTGGGCTGGTCGGACTAGCGTCAACTACAATCTCATAATTAGCAGGCTAATTGAGAATGTGAGCCTGGGAAAGCAGCGCTTTGCTGAGATGCCAGTGTGAATGCAGCTCAGAGGATGACAGACGTGGACCAGTGGCCATACCAGCCTGTACTTAACAGCTCCTTCCATCATGTGCTTTGATTTTCTTAATTTGGGACAGCAGAACGTTTTTGTCACCAGTGAAAATGTGAATATCGTCTTTAGCTTTTTTAAAGGAAAAGCAGATGTAGGGAACGACTTTATTCATCTGTGGGAAACGGAAATGCATGATGTCACCCTCCGCCCTGTCCCCGATCCGCCCTGCGTGGCCTCCTCTCCAGCCCCGCCCTCCACCCTTCACATGCATCGATGTGAAATTTGTACATAAAACGCAGCACTTACTAACTTTGTTTCCTTCTTTTTATCGTTTCAGCTTTCTTTTTCATTTCTTAGGACTCTAATTTAATTGTTCTTTTCCAGTGGGATGTATTTATTTGCTGATTTATTTATTTCTCCAGCCGTTCTGTAAAGGAGAGTGCAGTCTCATCACTGTAGGCCAGTAACTCCATGCTTTTTTTTTTCAAGAATTGAATTATGACTATGATTATTAAAGCATGTGTTCCTACGGGCCTGTATACCATCAGTGTGTGTGAGCCGTCTTTTAACTCAAGGACGTACAGACATCAATGTGCAGTGACGTGAAATCCACTTTACTTTTATTGGCAAATAATATTTGAAAGTCACAAGGGATTCTCTCTCTCTCTGTCTCTCTCTCTCTCTCCTGTATTTTCTACCTCGCACATCCTCCTATCTCTGCTTCATCTCCAGGCGCCTCTTCATCTCCTCCTCTATCTTCTCATTTGTCCTTTCTGCATCCCTTTGCTGACGAGCACAAACACACTTCACCTTATCCTCATTAATGCTCCTGATTGGACCAAACTGTGACCTTGAGGAACAGAAGCTGCTGTGTTGGAAGAAACCAGAAGAAACTGCTGTATTTTCACTGGATTTGGATCCATCTGCACAGTTTTTGTGGTAAAAATGAGCTGGCTGATGTGAAACAGTGACATTTAGTTTAAAATTGCAGAGCAGGAAACGTAAATAGCACCAGAGTGTTTCATTCAGTGCTAATGCTGAAATGCTTTTACCCTTTTGCAGAGTCAACATTTGAATATTTAATTATTAGGTAAATATCTCCATCTTTTCAAGTCATTTTTATCTATAATTGATCGTTTTCTTAATTCCGCTGCAGCAGACCTCCTCATTCTTCCCTACAGACACTAGAAACAAGCTGATTTCTAATGAGAGCAGTTTAAAATATTTTCTTGCTTCTTAAAAAAGGTGTTTGGGAGTAAATTAAGGACAGAAATGACTGAGATGGAGACGTTGTGCAGGGCAGCTCGTGCACCCATAGCCAGCTTCATCTGTCTGTGCTGTCACAGCTAAAACACCGCAGAGCAGAGATGAACAAACCCTGATGACGTTAACGAGACCCCCCTGCCTTCACATATCACAGCACAGGCCAGAATCAGGAGTTTAAAGTCTTTTTACTTCGTTCAGTTTTCTTCGTCTGTCTCACTCAGGGAGGGCAGACGAGCGTCTTCTTCTTATCTTCTGCATCGTTACATGATGTCCTGCTGGTGCTGCGTGGACTCGCTGACGACCTGGAGGACAGAGATGCAGGTAAGGAGACGTCCAGAGATAGAGAAGATACACATGAAGAGAGATAAAGATGCTGTGTGAGACGGGCTCATGTCCTGCACGTCAAGTCTTTTAACTGCTAAAGGGTTATTCCAGCTGCACTGGCAGACGTGTGTCACTCTCTTTAAGAGAACAAGACTTTTAGGACTCAAACTCAGTTAAATAAGTTCAAAAGAGCTTCCCAGTGAGTTTTAGGGACCTTTTTTTTTTCATTGCCAAAGGCGGAAAAAACAGCAGCATGCCATCCTTCAACAAAGCTGCACGTGAAGGAGACAAAGTGCAGCTTTCACTGGGGGAAAGGGCAGCCCTGACTTGTCTGAGCATGCCTGCTATGTCTGCTTTCCCAGGAAGCCGCAGGTGTAGCATGTTTCCACCCGGGTGGATCGGATGTTTGCTTGGCACTCTTCGGCTGAACTAGTCGCTGTGTGTGTGTGTGTGTGTGTGTGTGTGTGTGTGTGTGTGTGTGTGTGTGTGTGTGTGTGTGTGTGCGTGTGTGTGTGTGTAGGTGTGTTTACATGGAAGCATCACAAATGCCTCCAGACTGATGTGAGAAACATCACTGTGTTGTGCCGCGAGCTCCTCAATGCTCCAAATGCTCGTTTGCTGAGGTCAAAGGTCGTGAGGGCGACTTCAGCTTGTACATAGATTAAAGACGGAGCTGCCACTGACTGAGCTGTAACCCGAGGAGGTGAAGAGGTGTCCGTTCAGGAAAATGACTCTGGCCATTTAGAGCAGAATGAACTGAAAGAGAGCACTGACCCCCGTCTAAACACTGATCAATGTTAGTGTGAGCCCATTAGTTCAGGTCAGAAAGATTCAACTGTGTGAAAAAAGCAGTTTAGAGCATCACACTGAATCTAAACCCTTCATTTTGTTCTTTTTTTATCATTTGGTGCATGTAATTGTTTTTTATTCATTCCCATAATAACTCAAAGAAAGATTTCGTTGTGTTTCACCTCTCCGTCGCGGGTTTCGATGGTCTTGATGAGGACAGTTTTCTTCGAATGCATCTCGGAGGAGCGCTGCTGGTGCTCAGGGCTGGTCTCTGTTCAAACACAGAAAATATCACCTTCAGCACGACAGACGTTCATTCCTGTTTGAAATATAATAAAGTATGGCAGAGGAGAATCTATTAAACCTTTAAATCCACTTTGCTGTATTAGAGGCAGAAGATAAAACAGTTTGTAGTACTGATCAACATCAAAAAATCACAGAAAATCTAATCAATTATACTTTTTTTTTTTAATCTTGCTTATTATGTCATGTCCTGCTCCTGCAGGAATCATCAAATTGGCCTTTAAGTGCTTATGAGCTCTGAATCTGGTGTAAAACTCTGACCCTGTGCTGGCTATAGAGGCTGCGCCCTCTAGTGGTGCGTTCAGGGAACAGCAGGTTTGTTCATACCTCGGAAGCTCACGGTGGAGTAGCTCTGCACAGGCAAGGTAATCCTGTACAGACACAGAGAACAGAGTTGAAATCATGATGCGTACTGTATTTAGTCCGGCTGGCAGCATGAGAACAAACTTTTCTCATCTGGTACCAACAGAATTTCACATGAAAACCATTTTTATAGACAACAAACTGTCAGTCAGGACTTGAAATCCTCCTTAAAGCAGGTTTGAAATTCCTCTGTGTTGTTTCAGTGAAACCCTGAAATGAAATCCTGGTCCAGCTGTTTGACTTGTTGGACTCCAGCATCACCTGCTCTCCTCCCCTTCCAGCAGCTTCCTGTAGGTGGCGATCTCCACATCCAGCGCCATCTTGACGTTGAGCAGGTCCTGGTACTCGCGCAGGTGGCGCGCCATCTCGTCCTTCATGTTGGCGATTTCCACCTCCAGCCGGGCGATGGTGTCCTGGAAGCCACTGGCCTCAAGTCCGTGACGGTCCTCCATGTCCCTCATCTGCCTCATCAGGGACTCATTCTGGATTTGAGACAGAGACAGGTCTGAAATGAAGCAGAGCTCAGGTGCAGATAAAGAGCGGAGTCTTTGTGAGCGGGAGACATACGGTGCCTTTGAGGGAGTCGATCTCGCAGGTGTAGGACTGGATCTGGTGTCTGAACTCCATGGTCTCCTGCCGAGCCTGCTTCAAGGCCTCGTTGTTCTTACTGACTGCCTGGTTCAGGTCGGATACCTGGAGACACAAAGGTCAAAACCGTGTCATTAGCTAAGGTTTGACACCAGGGATAATCTGTTCCTTCAGAATCAGGCCAGACTTTGGTGCCAGCCTCGAAATCCAGCAGTCTCTTCCTGTCTCACCTTAGACTTGTACCAGTCCTCGGCCTCGGCGATGTTCTTGGCAGCGATGCCCTCGTACTGAGCTCTGATGTCTCTCAGCGCCGCCGTCAGGTCAGGCTTGGACATGTCCATCTGGATCTGCACCTGAGTCTCCTGCATCTGCGTCTGCAGCTCGCGGATCTCCTGCAGGACGAGGGAGGAGGTCAGCAAGGTGGTGTGTGTGTGTGTGTGTGTGTGTGTGTGTGTGTGTGTGTGTGTGTGTGTGTGTGTGTGTGTGTGTGTGTGTGTGTGTGTGTGTGTGTGTGTGTCTTGGTTTTATTTCAGGGTCAGGTGTGTGTTATGAGCATCACAACGCAACGCAACACAACGTTAAACGATGCAGCTAGTGTGTGTTGCAATTTCTAATCTACCTAATTCAGTGAACTTTGACACACAAACTTAATGTGTTCAGCCAAGTACAAGTACAAGTACAAGTACCTTGGAATCGTACTTTACAGACAAACTTAAAGTTGTCACTTCAGACTTCAATCAAGTCTTAACTTCCCCTTCCAGCAGTTGTTGCTTTGCTGATATAAATCCTGAAAAACACCCGAACACTGGAGCAAGCACTCGGCTTTGGCATCATGTAGCCATCAAGTCTTATCACGATGGAAACACACACACACACACACACACACACACACGCAGGCTTACAAGCCTGGGCTGCTCAGGGACGCGGATGTCCGCTGCCGGTACACAGAGTAATTTTAGCCGTACATCTGCTGTGGGAGATTTCAGTGCTCTGCTGCAACACTGCTCAGGCCTGCTGCCAGCACACAGGCTTTGTGTGTGAAACTGTACACTTCCCCAGTCCTCTCGTTTGTCATCTCACACACACACACACACACACACACACACACACACACACACACACACAGTCGTGTTTCCATCGCTTCAGAGGACATTACGTTGACTTGTTTCCTGAAGACGTTCACTAACCTTGATCCAAGTCTTCACCTGACAGTTAAAGGATTCTGGCTATGAGGACTTTTTTTGTCCCCATAAGGACGATGAGTCCCCACAATGTGACTGTGTAAACATATTTCTGTCCCCACAACGTGACTAATACACACAGATGTAGCAGCAGATTCTGACAGACGGACAGACGGACAGACGGACAGGAGTCACTGAGCTCCGAGGTTTCGCTTGATCCTTAATAACCATAAGACGTCTGTTTGCTCTTCAAGTTGCTCATGTGCATAATTTGAAATGCACATCAAAAGATATCAGTAATTTCTTTAAAATAAACTCAAAATACTTCTGTTGTTCCCTCAACTTTGTAATTTTCCCCTTCAAATTACTTCACAAGTCGCCTCAAATGTCCAATTTTTGTCCCATTTGCAGTAACGGCGTGCTAAAGACCACTGAAGCTGAGTTTTTATGATGGCAGCTTTTTTTGTCCTGATAACTGAGTCCTGGGAAATGAGCAGAGAAACAGAGGACGAAGCAGGACAGAACCTCTTCATGGATCTTCTTCAGGAAGGCGATCTCCTCCTGCAGCGTCTCGATGCGTCTCTCCAGGTCCAGACGAGCCAGAGTGGCGGCGTCCACGTCCTGCAGAGCAGTTTTAAGAAGTCTCTGTTAAAACTGGCACAAAATCAAGGAAGTTCTGATCGTCTGAAGAGCATTTCCAAAGATCAGGAACGCTTCCGTACGTCACCACTGATTTTACTGCAGTAAAACCAATACTGGAGGGAATACTTGAGGCCATGTGTATTAATACACAGCACAAAGAGTAAAGCGTGAGGGACTCACCGCCCTGAAAGAGGCCAGGTTGTTTTCTGCTTCCTCCTTTTGGAGAATCTCCTCCTGGAGTCTGGTGGAGGTGACAGACAGTGAGTGAATCTCAACGCAGATTATTAATTCATCATTTATTTATTGAATTTAAGCTGTTTAAAATATATTTGCTATTAAAATGGAGCAGCTCTGGGAATAAACAAAAGGAAATAATGGGAATGTTGTGGAGGAACACTGAATAATTCCTTTATTTTTGGTGACCTTAAAGTAGACAAACATACTGAGTCTAAGAATTGTGCAATCATCCTAAAAAACCCACAGTGTGTCAGATTTTAACCACTAAACTCAAAATACAAAAGACCTCAGTCAGTCAGCGGCAGCTGCAGCCCTGATTTAAAGGTCATTTTAAGCATCCAGTCAAACATTTGAACTGAAAAGCAAAAGACAAAGAGCCAACAACACGTTCATGGCTGCCATAAAAGCTCTCACATGACAGCAGCTGTTACTGTAATCCTCTGCTGCAGTGAACAGATGCTCTTTTTGTTTATTAAGCCAAAAAAATTCAGAGTCTGTTGCACATTTAATGTGGCAGAACTGGCCTTAATAAACAGATATCCAGTAAGAGGAGATAAAACTGCAGATAAAAGCTTTGTTTCTGTTTTGCTGTGAGTGAAAACTCTGAAGTTGTCATGAAATACTGAACTCGTCTCCTCTGAGTCTGTAAAAGTGCCACCTCAGACGTAAACCACAGAAGAAGAGAAAGGACAGATCATCAGAGATGCCGCTGATACGAGGGAGCTCTTTCCTCTCCTTTTATAGAAGAGTGTAGGCATGGTGCGTGCGTGCGTGCGTGCGTGCGTGCGTGCGTGCGTGCGTGCGTGCGTGTGTGCGTGCGTGTGTGTGTGCGTGCGTGCGTGCGTGCGTGCGTGCGTGCGTGCGTGTCATCCATCATTTTTAAAGTTAAACATCTCAGAGAATATTCAATAAAAGCTGACGCTGGGCAGGAGGTGAGTGTTTGACTTCAACAGTGTCACAAAGTAATGAAGTACATTTACTCAGACTGAGTACTTTCTCCTCGTGCCACCTTCTCCTCCGCTGCGTCTGAGAGGGAAACATTGTGCTTTCTACTGCGTTTGTCTCATCGTGTGCCTGATCCAAACCGAAGCTCACTGTCAGCTCGAGACTGAAGCTCTGTTTGTATTGATAGCAGCAGACAAGTGTCAGAAAATGTGAATTATTGATGTTTGAATTATTCTTTCTGTCTCCAGCTGAAATCAACCTGAAGCACACTGTCATATGCTGCATGAAACACTGTCTGCACTCGTTTTGTTGCATTAATCCAACCAAATGTAATGAGTAAAAGTATCCAATTACAAGTAAAAGTATGAAAGTATTGTCAGCTGTGAGCATCAGAAGTAAAAGTATTCACTTTGCAGAGCTTCAGAAGCAGCTCAGAGACCAGAGTGAAGTGTTGGGATTGTACATTTCTGCAAACCTCAGACACATTAAATTCATACGTTTCATTTGTGTCATGTCAGCGTTTCCACAACAGGTATCAAAGTGAGTATTTTCAGTGAGAGTTGGAACATTTTACTGCAGTGTTTGCAGTATTTTCAGCCAAAACAGTTATAAGTTATAAGTTTCAGCAGAGCAGCTGGAGGATGTGACTGCTGCTGTCAGTGTCTCCACCATCATTATGAAACAGTGCAACACCTCCAACCTTCTGCTGTCATGGACAAAAATATGTCTCTGAAACTGATTCGTCAAGTGGTTCTAATGACCCTCCGGTTCCTCCTCTCAGTGCGAAGCGAGTCATGCACTCGCTGACAGTCGGTAGGCGAGTTCATAAAACTCTTCTCCCACTGCACCAACAGTGAGTCATCCCCTGCCTTCTCTCTGGGAGGTGGAGGTTAATTCTAGATCTTTTTCACGGTAAGCGGAGACGTCAGCAGCGACATCGAAGTGATTCACAGAAAGCAGAACTGAAGTTTTTGTTGTCAGTCACAGTCTCGCTGTGGTGTCCTGGTCAACGCTTAAAAACACGGCATGCTCCTTTAAAACGAACCCACTCACCAGGGTTTAAAGACGCTTCCTGTACCCTCAGCAAACAGCTGATGATGCTGCCAGCGGAGACTCATCCGCCCGCTCATCCACCTCTCCATCCACACGCTGCATCAGCAGGGAGGCTTCTCTTGATCTGACATTCAAACTTTTTCAAACTAACTTTTTTAAAGTCGTTTTTTTCTTTCCAATACACACATAAACCTACTTTAAACCATTTGAAACACACACACAAAATCTTCTTAAAGAAACACACACGCCGTCTTTGCCCCTCCCACCTGAGTTTGAGCTTGTCCAGGTCGTCGGCCAGGTTGTCCCGCTCCACCTCTATGCGTGACCTCTGATTGGTCAGGATCTCCACCTGCCTCCTCAGCTCGCTCATCTCCTCCTCGTACAGGTCGGCGATGCGCGTCGGCTCGCGGCCGCGCAGACGCTCCACCTCCACCGCCAGCACCTGGTTCTGCTGCTCCAGGAAGCGGACCTTCTCAATGTAGCTGGCGAAGCGGTCATTCAGGTGCTGCAGCTCGGCCTTCTCATTGGTCCGCGTGGTCAGGAACTCCTGGTTGAGGGCGTCGGCCAGGCTGAAGTCCAGTGTCTCGCCCATGCCGGCGTAGGAGCGCCCGATGGAGGCCCGTGAGGCCGCCAGGGGCTTGCCATAGTAGCCGGAAGAGACCCGGTAGGCCGGCGTCGAGCTGGTCCGGGTCACCTCATAGACCCTGGAGGTGACATGGCCCCCACCACTGCCGCCGCTGTGCCCCAGCAGCGAGCGGTTGAGGGAAGGCGAGGCGTAGGTTCCGCGGCCAAAGTGGCGGCGGTAGGAGGAGGCGCTTTGGGCGGAGGAGCTGAAGGAGGCCATGTTGGAGGACGAGGAGAGGCGCAGCTGCAGCAGAGGGGAGCACTGAAGAAGACCTCTCTGCCCCTGCCTATTTGTAGTTACCCCCTCCCTCGCTTTTTACCCCCTCCTCCCTCTAAATGCCCTCCCTGTCTCTCTCGCTCTCTCTCCTCTTTTTCTCTATTTTCCTTCTCCACCTCTTTCCTTTCCTCCTCTCCCACCTCCTCTTCATTCTCCCTCTCTGCCTCATAATGTTGTACCTTATTTTAGATTCTTCATCAGTTTGTGCTAAGCTACACACGATACAGGAAGTGCAGTTTGAGCATGTGTGAGTTTGAAGGCTTATCAGACGCCAAAGCCCTGCACAGACTAACGCTGTCCAATGGGATTGGACTGGAAAGTGGTGACAGCAGCCAGGAATGTGTACATGCATGTATTTGACTGACCAGTGTTGCACTTTGCTGCATTTCCTCACATTGCACTGCGACAAAAGTTGAGCCAGGTTGTTTTTTGGACGTCATCATCATCACCAACAACATGTGTTCCTGCAGGAGGCGTCTGCACTGTGCCAACAGCGAGTCTCACTGAAATGAATGAGGGAGGCTGTTTCTTACCGTGACCACGATCTTTCTTTAACGTAAACTGCGCAGTTTTTGTTTCTAAATGTGACCAAATCTTAACCACATGGACGTCCGGTAGGCGATGACAAACAACCCGTTCAGTCATTTATTTCAGAGGACTTGTTGGATCACAGTCTCATGAGAACATCCTCTTCCTCCCTGTCTGTGATCTCATGACATAACGATGTGAAGAAGCAAAGATGGAAGGTGGCTTTCGACACTCTGCAACGTCCTCACATGGCGAGGCGGTGCAGGTTGTTAATGACAGCGCCCGTGGGGGGACGAGCTTTGATGAACCTGCCTTAAAAAGGAAAACTATCCCATCCCGAGAGTCGGAGAGGTGCAGCATGAGCCTGCAGGAGAAAGTCCACATTCCCAAACAATAAGTGCCGTAAATGATGATATCAGGCGTGTGTGGTTTTCCTCTGCCAGCAGACACTGCAGTCATGTTGAAAATGTGTTTAAAGGGGAAACAAACAAGGTTTTATTTGGTGAGCAGTGACGTTTCAATGAAGAAGCATGATTGTCTTTCGACACAGATTTTAAAATAACGTAAACTAACATAAACCACACTTCCCACAATGCACCTGTTCATTGGAAGCTCTATTTGACACATTAGAGAAATTCTAAAAAGAAATGTGATGCACTTTTTCATCCTTTGAGTCTGTGTCTCGGCCTCGAGAGTCAGTCGGTTTTTCTGCCTAAAATCCTCATTGGTTAATGATGATTAATAGACCCCTCCCACTGCTGACTCAGGTGTAACTAATTTGCCAGGTGTTCCAGTTCCTGGTGCTGTGCTTGTCAGCTCACTGGGACAATAAGACCTTTAGTATATGAATATTTTTTCAAATGGAAAATACTGGGCTGCACGGTGGCGCAGCAGGTAGTGCGCGTGCCTCACAGCAAGAAGGTTGCCGGTTCGATCCCCGGGTCAGACGGGGCCTTTCTGTGTGAAGTTTGCATGTTCTTCCCGTGCATGCGTGGGTTCTCTCCGGGTACTCCGGCTTCCTCCCACAGACCAAAAACATGCTCATTAGGTTAATTGATGACTCTAAATTGTCTGTAGGTGTGAGTGTGAGTGTGAATGGTTGTTTGTCCTTGCATGTGGCCCTGCAATCAGCTGGCGACCGGTTCAGGGTGTACCCCGCCTCTCGCCCATTGTAGCTGGGATAGGCGAACCTATCCCAACCCCGAAAGGGATAGGCGGTATAGATAATGGATGGATGGATGGAAAATACTGGTTTTGCAAAATATCCAATTCACACTGATCACAGTAAATGTGCCGACGTTAACTCCCTCGCTTTGCTGAGTAAACATCCCACCTGGCTGCAGTGATGTCACGACGTACTCCAGTCCACTGTGACATCAGTGATCAGTGACGCTGGATGTGGTGAGAGGTGCAGCACACTTTCAGCACTTTAAGACTGTGATTTCATTTAATAATTCAATTTATAAAACAGCACATGGTGGTCTCTGCAAGCAAAAGAAGGGATTCTGGTTCCCATACAGTCAAAGCACAGACCACCACCACCATTAGTATTACACTTACAGAACAGCACCAGTGTATTTAGACAACTTCCTGTATGATCCCAGTATGTTTAACACACTGCAGCCGCTCCTCTGCTGCAGCCTGTTGCTCTCATACCTATTAATAGAGAATGAATGCTAAAGTGTGTGTGTGTGTGTGTGTGTGTGTGTGTGTGTGTGTGTGTGTGTTCGTCCTCCTGGGCTTCCTCAAGAGCAGGAGAGACACTGCAAGCTGACAACTGATATAAACATCTCTCCACGGTTTTCTGACTCTCAGTGCCTCCTCCTCCCTCGTTGTTCAGGACTATATAAGGTTGGTTCCTGTGGCGGTGCGGTGATAAATGGCTGCATGGCGCCAAACGGACAGTAAACTAACATGGATGAGTCAGAACGAGAGGCAGAGAGAAGGTGCTTGGATGCAAACATGAAATACAGACTGTATAGAAAGTGAACAGGAATAAATAATTAGGAATAAAAAGTTAGAAATTTAGGGAAAATGTATGAACTTGCAGGTCAAATGTTGCCACCCACAGAGACAAACATATGAGACATTATATGACATTATATACTATTCTTGACCGACATAAGAAAACTTAATTCTTTGATTTATCAGTGACTGATAACCATGTAGTGGTGTGTTTTCCCCTGATACTGAGCAAGTGTGGCCCTCAGAGCTGCCTGTAATCACACATTCAAACATATAAAACACGTAGACTTGGTTGAACGAGGGAAAACAAATCATAATCACGACTATGACTTCAATATACACCGTTAAAACAGAGGTTAACAGAAAATAATATTTAAGGCAATAATTTTCTGTGCGGGCCTGAAAAAAAGTAGATGTAGTTGTAGTTACACCGCCTGGCCGGTAGATGCCACTGTGGCACAGCGTTTAAACACAGCCACTGTCACTGTCTTTGCTGTTGTCAGCTAATCTGTATCTTCCTGTTGTTCCCGTGTCAGGTCGTCGGACTTCAGAGTTTGACGGTGGAATTAATGCAGGTAAGTGCCATAAAAATGTTATTGTCGCTGCGGTATGTGAAGGTGTTGCTCCCTCACTGAGCGCTGCTTTGACTTTGGCCGGCAGAGGAACAGGAGCGAAGAAGAAGAAGTAGAAGCGGAAAGCCTGAATTGGTGCAGGTTAGCAAACAAATGTTAGCTAAACACGTTCGTCCGTTATCGGACAAATCTGGCTTTTTACGCAGTTCTGTAAGTTTTCTGATAACGTCTGACGACAAACCATTTGTCATTTTACTGCATTAATGTTGGTCGTCGTTGATTTGTAAGCATACATTCATGACGCTTAAAAATGTGGAAAAAGGGTTGAAATGTCGCGATAAGTGTCCGAAGTTTTAATTAGTCGCCGGTAGCTTTTAGCTAGCTGTGCTGTCTCATTGCTTGTGATGAACTTGTGCAATTGACGCATTATTTTCTCATTTTTCTTTTTTCTTCAGTCTTTGATCATGAAGAGCTCCAAGGAGGCCGTACAGGCAGCAGCTAAAGAGTTTCTGCAGTTTGTCAACAGAGGGGTGTCTCCATATCACGGTGAAGTCCGACAAGCGAAGCACTTCTTCACTTTTATTACAGAAGCATTGTTATGTAGCTCCATCACTGACCACTGAAAAGGTGCATTCAAGACGAAGACGGTCAGCTTCATGTTCACATACGTTTATAGATACATTTTGAGATATTTCTCCAAAATATGGGTGAAAAATAGTGTAGAATGAATTAATGTTATATGTTTGAATGAATGCATTCATCAAAGCTGCGTGCTGTCGAGGTTTTCATCACGAGACTTTCTATCAATTGATGTTTAATGTCTAAATTAAAGTTTTTTTCATTCTTTAACTTAAACTTTGAACAAAATTTGTTTAAATATTTAAATATCCTCCAGAATGAGAACAGAAAGCATGATGAATTTGACATGTAACGCATGCTTTATTGTAGTGATTCAGTGTCTGCTCATGGTTTTGATTTTTGTCTTTTTAAACTTTTTAACCTTAAAACTCGAGTTAGACCATTTAAAACTGTCACTTTTTTTCCCAAAGAAGCCATAAAATTTACTCTGAGGCTGATTTTACTCAGTTTGAGTTCTGACTGTTTTTCCAATTAACCTAATTAGAGGTGAAGAGTTCGGCTGAGGTCATCGGTCGTGTCTGATTGGTCGGACAGCAGTGACCTGCTGCCAGCTGTTTGTGGTCTGAAATGAAGCGAGGACAAAGACGTGTCAGTCTGCAGGTGAACAGACGACTTTGAGCTCGAGATAAGATAATGCTCCTCAGATGATTTGACACGATGTGTCCGACCTTTGACCTCTGACACCCTGCAGTGCGTGAGAATGAAATGACCTGATAAGTTACTGTAGATTTAAGTTTTATGGTTGCATTGATCATTTTTGATAAATCCACTTTTAAAAGAAAAACTTTCAAAGCGAAAAGCTTGTTTACAGCTGATAGTAAAACTGTCGACTTGTGCGCTCAGAAAATACAGATGCTAGATGAAAATGTGGCTGAGATGATAAAAAACAGATAAAATATATTGAGTGCGGTCAGAGGAGCTTCTGAACAGAGAGACTGTCAGAAAAATGGTGTCAGGATCAGACTGGAAGCAGCTTCACTGAAAACTCCCTCTGACATTTCCAAAAGCCAAAAAAGGGCAGTGCAGCATCATTTTCTTCTTCTTTGGTCCCTGTAGTGGTCGAAGAATGCAGGCGGCGTCTGCTGGAGGCGGGCTTCATTGAGCTGAAGGAGACGGAGCAGTGGGACATCAAGCCGTCCACGAAGGTCAGTCAGAGCTGACGTCTCCGCTGCGAGAGCTCAGGGCAGTAAAACGCCACACGAGCTGCTCGCTGTGTGCGGAGATGAACAGTTTGCTTGACTTGAAATGTGCAAATGGTTGAATAGTGTCGTCATTTTACTCAATTTACTCTTTTATTTTCATATTTTACTTGAGTAATCCATAATATCTCAACCCCGTCCTCTGCTCTCTTCAGTACTTTGTAACCAGGAACTTCTCAAGCCTCATCGCCTTCGCTGTGGGCGGACGCTACCTGCCAGGAAACGGCTTCTCCATGATCGGAGCCCACACGGACAGCCCCTGCCTCAGGGTGAGAGCCCGCCTCCTCCCACCTGTCAGTCCGAACACTCCACGAGGAGCATGAGTGTACAGTGTTTTATGGCCGAGCAGCGACAGGCGGAGCAGTGAAGCAGTTCACATGTGAGAAAGAAGACGTGCTCGCAGCTCTTAAGAGATTTTAACCAACGAAAAACACGAAGCTCAGTGAGCGTGTGTGACTTTCAACAGCACGCCGTACGTTTTAGATCGTAGGTGTGTGTTTATTCTTCTCAGATCAGGTTGTCTGTGTGTTTCAGGTGAAGCCGAGGTCAAAGAGGACGAAGCAGGGCTGTCTGCAGGTCGGGGTGGAGTGCTACGGCGGAGGCATCTGGAACACCTGGTTCGACCGGGACCTGACCATCGCCGGCCGCGTTATGGTCAAGGTACCACCATCTTTCAAAGTCTTCCGCTGATATTTGAGGGTCCACACAAAGCAGAACGGGACACATTCTTGGCTTTAATGAGTCACGTTTCCCACCATGTCATCCTCCTGCAGGCTGACAGCAAGCTGCTCCACCGGCTGGTCCACGTGTCCAGGCCTCTGCTCAGGATCCCTCACCTGGCCATCCACCTGCAGAGGGACATCAACGACTCCTTCGGCCCCAACAAGGAGAACCACCTGTCAGTAACACCACACATTAGATAGTGAAATACATGCTGCGTTCAGGTGCAGCAGGGCAGTAAAGGGGGCTTTATGAGTAGTGGGAAAGCTGATGTTTTCAGAGGAGACTGTTTCTTACGAGCAGCTCAGTTTCTCTTTGTCAGTTTTCTGAAACATCTTTCAGCTTTGTTGAGTTTTGTAAAACTCTGTGTGTGTGTGTGTGTGTGTGTGTGTGTGTGTGTGTGTGTGTGTGTGTGTGTGTGTGTGTGTGTGTGTGTGTGTGTGTGTGTGTGTGTGTGTGTGTGTGTGTGTGTGTCTCTCAGCGTGCCCATCATCGCCACCGCTGTCCAGGAGGAGCTGGAGACGGGCTCTGCGTCGTCCGGGGATGCCGCCTGTGCCACCAGCACGGTAAACCACAGCGACACGACGTGTTGTTTTACAGGATGAGCAGTGGCATTACTCAGTTCCTGTCGCTGACTCTGAGTCTCTGCTGCTCAGGCGGAGAAACACCACCCGGCGCTGGTGAAGGTTCTGTGTTCGGAGCTGGCCGTCGACCCTGAAGCCCTGCTGGACTTTGAGCTCTGTCTGACCGACACTCAGCCTGCGGTGAGTCTCGTCTTGTCGCTGCCTGATGCTTCTCCTCCGTCCTCTGTGCCGTTTGCTGTTTGACTCATATTTCCTCCGTCGTGGCGTTCGTCCCTGCAGGCGTTGGGAGGCGTGTACGAAGAGTTCATTTACTCTCCTCGTCTGGACAACCTCCACAGCTGCTTCTGCGCCCTGCAGGTCAGGAATGTTTCTGACGCTCGTCACTTTCTTCTTTGTCTTCTTCGGCCTCTTTTGTTGTTCTTGTGTCACAGTCTGTTGACTTCCGGCTCGGTCGTCTCTCAGGGGCTGGTGCAGTCCTGCTCAGGAGACTCTCTGGCCGAAGACCCCAACGTTCGTATGATCACTCTGTACGACAACGAGGAGGTGAGTGAGGCGGATCGACCTCCGCGAGGTGTCTGCTGAGGAGCGGGGAGCTTTTGGGTCATCACACACAAACCTTCAGTGGCTCACTGAGAGCTCGCCTGAAAGTGGCAGAATCAGAAATCACTCTTCATCCACCTGTTCGCTCTGTTTTTCATGCAGGTGGGCTCAGAGAGCGCTCAGGGAGCTCAGTCCAACCTGACGGAGCTCATCCTCAGCCGCCTCGCCGCCTCCGCCTCCAACCTCACCGCCTTTCAGCAGGCCGCGCCGCTCTCCTTCATGATCAGTGCCGACATGGCGCACGCCGTGCACCCCAACTACCAGTCAGTATCCACCCCAACACACACATCAGCTGTGGCATGAACAGATGCTCAGAGCACCAAAGGGTCAGGGATGACAACATGAGAGTCTGGCAAACGAATCGATCTGTGGGGAATTACGGCTGAATCACGTCCATTCAGATAATTAATTTCATTTTATGAGCCATCGGGAAGGTGCAGTGTCATTTCTGTCCGACTGAGACAGACGCCACTGTTTGTTTTGTTCTCAGGGAGAAGCATGAAGAGAACCATCGCCCATCTTTCCACAAGGTGAAGACGTTTGTTCATCTCTTCCTTCATTTCAGACAAACTTCAGCCACACGAACTGCTTCAGACATTTGTTGGTTGAACTGTAGCTGATGATGATGATGATGATGATGATGATGGAAGACAGTCAGATGAATAATAATAAAAAATAATAATAATAAAACTTTCACATGTCAAATCATTTTCCTTTCAGGGTCCAGTCATCAAGTTTAACAGCAACCAGCGCTACGCCACGACAGCCGTCACCGCCTCCGTCATCAGAGAGGTGGCCAGCAAGGTCGGGGTGCCTCTGCAGGTACGCTGTGTGCGTGAGTTAGCGTGTGTGTGTGTGTGTTAGTGCGTGTGCGTGTGTTCTCATCTCTTCTGTGTGTCTTGAGTCACTCGCCGGCTAACGCAGATCTCCAGGCAACGTCCAGGACGACGTACAAGAAAAGAATCTCTGTGTGAAATAAAGATCAAAGGACAAAACGAGGCCGTCACAAAACGCATGTGGAAGGATGAGAAACGTTTCACAGAATCACTTCATTTCCCTCGTGTGATCTGCTTCAGTTGTGAAGCTGTTCTGAAGTTCAGGACAGAAGATGCACGTTTTATTTATTTAGGTTTTTCTTGTTCACATCAGTGTGAATGTGACAGTGTCTTTATTCTGAATGACTTTCCAGCCGTCTGACTTGTGATCCCGCCTCCTGCAGGATGTGATGGTCCGGAACGACAGCCCGTGTGGAACCACCATCGGACCCATCCTGGCCGCCCGCCTCGGCATCCCTGTGGTGGACATCGGCGCTCCGCAGCTCTCCATGCACTCCATCAGAGAGATGTGCTGCACCTCCAGCGTCCTGCAGAGCACCACCCTCTTCAAGGTAACCCCAGTGTGTGAAACAAGCACACCTTATCTCTCAGGACAGCAGAACCAAAAACCAGCTTATGACACACTTCATGTTTGACTCGAATGCACCGAAGAACCGCTGATGTTTGATTTAGCGCCTCAGAAATGACCCTGAAAGAGTTCAATCAACACGTCTGACAGTCAGAAATGAAGATTTAGTCAGAACAGCAGTCCTGTCAGAGAGACGATGTATTACAGGCGTCTCCTGTTCTGTGCTCGCCATGCGAGGACGTCGCCGGCAGCACCCTGAGCTCAGGGCTGAAGTAGCAACGACGTCGCTACACCAGCAGGCGGCAGCAATGCACTAAGCTGCGCCTGGACGTCTCTCTTCCTCGCTGGTATTTCCTGACTCATCGCACTCATTTTCTGCAGAAGGAGAGTGCTCTCGTCTCTTTGTGGGCTCCACCAGCTTTGAGTCTTTCGGGAGATAAATCCTCCTTTTGACCTGGTGTAAACTTCTTTGTTTTTAAGCTTTGATTGCTTTTTTTTTTTTTCCTCTTCCTGCAGTTGTTTCCACATTCTCCATGTTCTTCCTGTCTGCTTCCTCTTGCAGGGTTTCTTCGAGTTGTTCCCCACAGTGAGAAGCACGCTGGTCGTCGACTAGAGCCCAGAGAAGCATAACTGATGGCATCAGAGGATGTCGCGCCTCATTTTCAACATGCGGTCACATTTACATCGACTGCAACACGTCCAGGATTCCACGTGCGCTGATGGAAGAACATTAGCATGAGGAGTAGTGTCAGACTGGACCCAGGTTCATGTTGAAAATGACAAATGGTTTCTTGAAATCTGATCTGTCAGTTGTGGTCGACATGGTGCTCCTCTGCTCACCTCAGACATGCTGTAATTGTACCCCAAAGAAGAAAATCACATTACAGCACGCAGGCACTTCTCATCTTTCCTATGAGCTGAAATTGTTTAGAAAAGAATAAAATGTTGAGTCTTACTGAGTGTTTCTGTCTGAAGGACAAAGCAGTGTGTGTAATGTTCTGTCACCAGTGGGAATGTGGAGCAGGGGAAGCTGCTGTGCTTGATTTTCACCTCCTCACTGTTAACATAACGCTGGACCACAGGGTGGAGCGAGGGAGGGGAACTCCTCCACCCTGCAAGAGACGCCTGCTTTCACAGGGAGGAGTGCGCGGGTTCGTCAGAGGGTTTGAATACGGCCTGATGGGAGTCGTTACGCCCTGAAGCGAGCAAAAGGAAGTGAAGAAAAAGAAGTCTGTCGAAGCCAAAAATATTGATTGGATGCTGCGACTGTTTTCTAGTAAGTGGCAGACCAGTAATCCAGCTGTGAGCAGCCGTGGTCGACTAATATATGACCAGAGCAGTACATGTTCAAGTAGCAGTAGGACGAAAGTATTGTAGAAATATTTTGCATGTGTTCATATTCACATTGAAACATGACACCAAATCAGAGCTGCTGTGGTTGGATTGACCTGCTCTGAGCAGAAATGAGCTCCTAATTTACCCCCCCCCCCCCCCCAATATGTCTGCATTATTAATGCATGCTGGGATATTACATGGCCTCAGGTTTGCTGTGTGATAATTTCATTAAAAACGAATCAGTGTGTGAATATGCAGCACATGATCTGAAGTAATGAAGGTCTGAAAAGCAGCTTTTGATTCAGGGTTGGATGAATAAATCCCTCATTTATCCCCGAGAAAAAAAAAAATACAAACGGATGTGCAAAGTTCAACTGGTCAAATGTGTAACAGCATAAGTGGAAAGGGCCATTCAGAGGGAGGGGTTGTGCAGGTGGAATCGTATACATTTCAGTGGTGGAAGATACTGTTTGGGACGTCAGATTTAAGGCACTTGTACTTATTCTCTGCTTTCTATTTCAGCTAAACTGCATTTCAGAGATGAATTATGTCTTTTTGTTGCTCTGCAGGTGTTAGACAGCTGCTGTTTTCAGATTAAAAAAACATTAGAAATGTATTCAATGTGTGTAATAATTCATCATCACGTGGACCTTTTTGTCTTCAGTACTTTTACTTTTAGTGACACTTCAGTACTTTTAAGATTTGAATGAGTATTTTTACAGTGATGGTAGTTCAGTAGAGGATCTGTGGACTTCCATCAGCTCAGCTCAGCTCTTATGGTGCTTCTTGCGTCTTGTGGCGCCTCCTGTGGCTCTGGATTTCCAACCTCTCTCTCTCTCTCTCTCTCTCTCTCTCTCTCTCTCTCTCTCTCTCTCTCTCTCTCTCTCTCTCTCTCTCTCTCTCTCTCTCTCTCACTTCCTCTCCATCACCCCCGTGCAGCAGCAGCAGCCTCAGCCTCTCCTCAGACATGGAGAGCTGCTAGACGCGCAGCAGCAGCGGCCGCTCTCCCCTCGTCGCTCCGGTGGATGTTGGATGTACCATGAGGTCTCCGCGGCTCTGGGCAGCTCTGTGCCTCCTCCTCACCGCCTCCTGCCGGCTGTGCGCGGCCGCCCGACACGGTAAGACAGCCCAGCTCTGGTCCAGCAGCGCTGACGGAGACGGATGCACTTCTTTTAATGAACTCACTGCATCCAGGCGGCAGGGCGGCGCGTAAATCACGACTTCCAAGACGAGCAGTGCGTGTTCCTGCGCGCTGTTCCACTCAGCAGCGAGTTTGGAGTGACCTCACAGCACTTTAGGTCACTGCTTTTGTTCTCTTTAGAACATTTCTTGAGGATATTCTAAAATCTACACTTTCTGCTCTGGCATTTGGTTGTATTTCTGTGAGATATATCACGGGATTTGCGGAAAATGTGCGCTTTAAGTTGCTCGGTCCTCCCATATGTGCTTAAATATGGAGGAAATCGTCTGGCTATAATATCCCCATGATTACCCCACAGGGAGTTTTATTTGGTGTAACATCCGAGCTTAATTCTGTGCCGCAGACAGCAGTAGGATCAGTCTTCATCTTGTGTTTGTGGCTTTGTATCTGCTCTGCTCGCCTCGCCTCGTCTGCCTCTGATCTGTTTACACGGTGCGAAACTGCGCCACTGACGCAAACGCGCTGACCGCGGGTCAGCTCGGATGTGTCTGCTGCCAGAGTGAATCATTCTGTTGTTCAGTCCGCAGCGACAACAACAAGCAAACAGCAGGAGAGAGGGGGATTCAGTGTTATCGTATGGAGCCGATAGATGATCAGGGATCAATGATCAGGTCATCAATCTGCTGCAGCTGGAGCCAGAATTCATGAACTGACCCACAGCGGCCTGTGTGATTTTTAATGACTACAGTACAAACTCATGCACCACGAAGCTCAACACTGCCAGTAAAACCTGACAATAACGACATTTTCTGATCTTATAGGAAACGTGAAAGTGTTGTAATGTCAGTCGACTAATAACCGCAGAATGAGCACGTGCAGAATAAAACGCCAGCAGTGAGATCAGTAACAGCCTGTGGGCTCTGTGAGTCTCTGCCATGTCATCTAGAATCAACTCTGGAAATGTCATAGAGGCCATTAAGTGGTGAAATGTTCACTGCTAACATGCGACTGAGTGTCAGAGACATGTGGTCTCATATGATTATGATTTGAGGTCGTGACCCCAGAGAAACCCACCTCTGCAATATTTTCAGGTTAATCTGAATCCAAAGAGCAGCTGCGCTGTGAGCGATCTTCAGATGGGCCATCCATGACACACCCACTCACTGCAGCGACAGAGCCAAGAATACTCTGGACAGTCAGTAACTGAAGTATAAACTTTGACCAGAGTGGAGTCTTTCATCAGCCTGCAGTTCAGGGTCGTCGTGCACAGTTTCATGGTCAGTTCGTCTGTTTTATAAGATCAGACATCAAATACTGCTCACAGTATATTGAGCCTCTTCTGCCATTTTCCTTAATCTGTTCACCTGCTCGGTCCGTACTTTTCCTTTCTCGCTCACCTGCCAGCCGCGCTCACCTGATCACACCTGAATTCATTCCCAGTCGGTCGAGTATTTCAGCTGCTCTCCCAGACTCACCGCAGACTCTCTCGTGTCAGACTCTCTGGCATTTACCTTTGGACTCCTCTCTCGTTGGCGAACCTGCCTGCCTCAACCGACACCTACTCCTTTTCTCTGCTTCCTGGTTCCCGGTCAGCAGTCCGGCAGACACCAGCTCCTGGTTCCTGTTTCCCGGTCGGTGGTACAGCCAGTCTTGACTCTTGGTTCCCCATTGGTGGCCCAGCTGGCTGTGCGATCTCCTGAGCCAGAGCTGCAGCCATTTCTTGCTCCAGCCGTCCCGTCGCCGGCCCCCGGATCTGTGGTCCCCGTCACCTGCCTCCAGTCCAGAGGGCCTCCGACTCGTCCCTGACTAGTTTTTGGTCTGCCTGTGCTTGCTGGGTACCTGTGCTCCTGCTGCTTGTTGGCCTCAGGAGACTCAGAGTCCATCTCAAGAGACTTTGTTCTTTTCTTTTTTGCTATAAGCTCTACTCGTGTTCTGGTGGTCCTGCTGGGTCCTAAATATCTGTTACAATATCGCTCATAACAGAGCTGAAGCCCGTCAGTAATGACCTGACGGGTTTGTGCTTTCTGGGCTGTGGAAGGAAAAAATACAGACAAGTCATTTTTGTTTCTAAGTGTGAACAGAAAAAGCCTTGAAAACCCTCAGAAACCTATAATCCCTGCAGGAATATTAATATAATATCACGTCGTACTCAGAGTTCTGACTCATAACTGACCTCGCAGCTCCGTCTGCTCTGTTACTACAGCGGCTTCCTGCCTCTTTGATGCGCTGAACGGTGTTTCAGCACCGCGGAGAGCGACAGGCCGAGAACACGAAGCCCCTCTGATCTCACCGTGACTGTTTCATCTGTAAATATATCTGGAAAAGAGAATGAAAGGCCACGTTAGTCACTGATTCCCGCAGGCTTTGATCAGTCCAGCAGTGGCTCTGACAGCGTGTGATGCCTCGTGCTATTTCACTGCGGCTCCCACTGTTGTCTTACTGCAGCTTTCAGTAAGACTCAGCTGTTGTTAGTCTTCTACAACTGGAACAGGAATCAATAGAAATTTACCCTAAATGTTGCACAAACTTAGTTTAATCGTGAAATTATGAGATCTCTCTGCATAAAATGACTTCTGAAATGTGGAAAATGAACGTTACCTGCTTTAAAAAGTTAAATGGAGACTAAAGTACAGGACAAGTGCAGGAGAACAGAAGCAGTGTTTCATCCTTTCAGGCTTTGTCACTTCCTGTCTGCGGCTCTCCCTCCTCCCTAAAACATTTGCTCTGTCGGGATGAAATCGTACATTTCTGGGCGACTATTTTCAGCAACGGATGAATCCACGTTTGGTGCTGTAGTGAGTGTTTGTGGCAGCAGGATGGTGTGTGTGTGTGTGTGTGTGTGTGTGTGTGTGTGTGTGTGTGTGTGTGTGTGTGTGTGTGTGTGTGTGTGTGTGTGTGTGTGTGTGTGTGTGTGTGTGTGTGTGTGTGTGTGTGTTCATGGTGATGAAGAACGTCGGCCTGAGCAAACACTGACGTGTTTTTAATAGTTTTCAGAGACTAATGGAGCTCTGTGGCTCATGCTAACAGTAACTCACTTTGCTGTTTTGGTGTTTTTATGGGATTTGTTGGCAGGAATGAAAGTCTGGAATATCACCAGGCTTATTCTGTGTGCATGTGGCTCACAGTGAGCTCCAGTCAGAGTGATTGTGTGAGTCGGTATGAAGCGTAAAGGTTAACGGAGCTGAGGAAGGTCGTGACCTCGCTGCCTGTGCTGCCACTCAGCGACACCGCGCCGGCTTTATTCTGCTCCGTCCTGGCTGACTCATTCCACCTTAAATATCCTGTCAGCCTGCAGACCGGAGCACGAGTTCACGCAGCAGCAGCAGCAGCAGCAGCAGCAGCAGCAGCAGCAGCAGCAGCAGCAGCAGCAGCCATGAATGCCAGCAGCGCCATTATGAGAATGACACTGGATTCAATCTGGCAGCCAGTTAATGGACACTAAAAGCTGGACGCAGAAGCACTGATGATGATGATGATGATGATGATGATGATGATGATGATGATGATGATGATGATGATGATGGGAGGCTGGGGTTCAGTTTCTGAGCTGATGATGATGAGTCAGCCTGATTTTCTAAACCAGCAGTGGACCCTCTCCTGGCATCAATGAAAGCTCTAAAAACTCATCCTGCTCATCAAAACGACACGTTCACACGTTTGTTCCATTAAAAAAATCTCTTCACGCCCTGAAATACCTGAACCGACACCTCTGCCTTCATTTATTGTGAGCTGATCTAAATATCCTCCGCCCACCCCTCTTCTGCTCACCTTCGGCTCTGCTCATTAAAGACAGACAGAAACTCTCCCGTGTGCGCCTCAGTGACTGAAGCGCGTCTTGCTGAGCTTGTAGCTCCACCTGGCGTCTCGTTTCGCTCCGTTTGAGAGTTTTCTCATCAGCCAGCTGAGTGTTTAAGCTTGGCTTAAGTTTCGTTAACAGGGATCAAAACATGTCGTGAAGCCAGAAATCCCCACGTTATGGTGGACGCTAAAGCATCATTACACCCACTCACTTCTGGCTTTGTCTTCAGTGGGAACGCGTGGACGCGCTGATGGTCACCCCTCATCCGGCACCACGATGGTGTGTTGAAGTCCTGCAGTAAACAGTTATTTGTCTGATGTTCCAGTAACTCGTCACGCTCTGGTTGCATCATCATCATCATCATCATTTCCTAAAAGATGTTTGTCACTGGCCTTCATGCTGCTTTCTGCTGAGGTCGTCACATTGGACGTGACACACAGGAAAAACAGAAAACTGATCTGCTGACAGTCGGAGCGAAGGTTTACCTGCATTTAAGAAGCTGAACGTCAAACTGTTCAGGCTGTGAAAGCTCAGCACGTGGCGACGTTTGACTGTGGGATTCCTCAATGTTGTGGCGTTCTCCTCGTTTGCACAGTAACTTAAAGCCAAGTGTTATCCAGTGATCTCTGCATTCATTTGAACCAGTCGCGGCCTTGAGAGAGGACCTGAGCTGGAGTGAAAGCAGAAACCACAGGATGAACATGTTCCACCGGAGGAACGCGAGCTGCTGATCATCTGTCCGCGTGACGAGATGATTTACTGTGAGACAAACCTTAAAAACGGCTCCCGCTGCGGAGCCGAAACGCACTCAGACAGAACGACACGTCTCAGACAGCAGAACGCATCCAGAGCTGAAAGCGACCACAGAGGTGATGGAGGCTCGAGAGCCAGACGGCGGCTCCCCGCAGCACCGCCTTAGTTTTAGGTGGAGAAAGAAGTTTGTGAGGAAGCAGGAGAGAAGAGAGCTGCTGCTGGCTGGACTCAAACAGGAGAGTCTGTTTCTATGACTCCCTGAGATGAAGCCTGCAGCGAAATCAGCTTCACAGCACAAATCTCCTGCTCTGAGCGGAGAGTTAAAAGTCTCATTACAGCGTGTTTTAGTGAAGTCAAGAGAATCTGAAATCATTTTTCTTTCTTGTTGAGATGCAGCTTTCATTACTCTTGAAAACGCTCCAGTCGAGTTGTTTTTTTGGTGAAATGCTCTCATTAAAGTGGAGATTTCTCAGGTTTGTGGACAGAAAGGAGTTGACTTGATGGAGGTTTATGAAGTGAGAGGAGAGGAGGATCAGAGCTGTGACTCCTCTGTCAGGCGTTTCCTTTACTACAGCACATACGAGGTTCTCACAGGACCAAACAAAGCACAGATGAACCTTGTTTTAAGAGCGTCTGCTCGTTAGATACTCAATTACACCGAAATGTCTTCTAATTAATGTGTGCTGGACGAGATGATTGACTGCAGTGACTGAGGACAGTGATGGACAGTCTGCAGGAAGATGAGATCTCAGTGGAAGAGAGAGGAGGAGGAGGAGGGAGGAAGAGATAACGAGGCAGGGAGGGATGTGTGGGCGGAGGTGGAGGAGCGATTAGTCATCGTGGTGTTTGGATGGAGGCGACGGAGGGACGGACAGATGGAGTCTTTCCATGCTATGTTTAGCAGCGCCGCGGCTCTCTCGTTAAATGGAGATTCCCTCTCTGATAGCTGCTCAGGCTCTCTGTGTCGTCTCGCGGTCGATAATCCCGTCTGACTTTTCATAGATTTCAGAAACGCCGGCTGAGTTTTCCTGAAGCATCACTGACCTGCGGCTCAAACTCACATCAGCTGTCTCCTTTCTGTCCAGGTGTTTTTCTGAGTCCAGGTGAAAACGATCAACATGTCCATGGCCGCGTCTTCGTCCTCTGACAGGAGACAAAAGTGCTCTGTGACATCACTAACTGGGGCGGGGCCAGAGTGGGCAGGAGTCTCTCATCCGTTCTTTTATTGCCTTTCGTTCTCGTTTCTGACTCTGAAACATGAAATGATGTTTTTAGATGAGACAAATTCAAAGGGTTCAACAGTTTAACGGCTGCTAACGGCACAGTGAGGAAATATTTCAAAGTTTAAGGCTCTGATGCTAAAAGCAGTGACAGTTGACTTTATGTTCAGTTCTACGGGATCTGCCGGACATATTTTCTGAGATCAAAACTTTCTGAGTGACAGCTGCTTTCATCCCCCGTTTTCCTGTTTACATGAAGTCCTGTTCCAGAACAAGAGCTTTCCCCGTCAGGATTTATTTTTCCGATTATTCACACGTCACATCAATGCACCATCGCCGGTGCTGCCTCTGCTGCACCCTTTGACTCCGCCCTGAATTGGTGATGTCACAGTGCTGCGTTTGAGGATTCTGACATCACTCTGACAACGATCCTCTTCAGCACAGAGCAGATTCACATGTGAGAGTCTGTCCAGCAGCTCGAACGGAGGACGTGAAGTCAATGGGGGGGTGAGGGGGGGTGAGCGGGTGTGTTTCTCCAAGCAGTGATGCACAGCTGTACATAGATCCTTAATGTATACATCAACACAAACAGACACAAATAAACAGAACACAGCGGGCGCTTTTCACTGCCTCACACAGAGCAGGACTGGGGAAAGGTCACGTGAAACACACACACACACACACACACACACACACACACACACACACACACACACACACACACACACACACACACACACACACACGCGTATGCCATCACTTAGCAACACAATATTGACATAGCTGCTGCTCTGGTTGGGCTTTCTGTCTGTCTTTGCTTCCTATAATAAACTCATTAGCACTGGATTTTAAAGCTGCTTTGGTTTCTCGTGGAAAAGTTCATGTTAAAGGTCGTTTGTAGGATCACTGCTTGTTTTCTGGGTGCGTCTGCAGCTTCTTTCTAAATGAATGTTTGTCTTTTGTGTCTGCAGGTTGTCTGTTTGAAAAGAAGCTCTGTCCCAGAGATCAGCTGTGCAGCGATGGTGAGTGCAGCTTCAGCTTTGCATCTCAAACTGTCTTTGTTCGCCTGTTTTTACGTCCTGCAGAAGAACAAACCGGGATGACACCTCGTTCCATCCACGAGTCAGAGCAGAGTACACAGAGTAATGTTTGATATCTCCTGACCACGTGAATCTCTGAGGCTGTTGATTACTTCCACATGAGCCTCAGCTTTGATGTTGCGTCTTCATCATTTTAAAATCCTCACAGCAGATTCTGCTCATGAGAAAAAGAGCACCATTTTTTCCACAGAGGGAGTTTTGATGTCTGTAAAAACAAGAGTGCGTGAGGTGCAGCGGTGCGTCGAGTCGAATGTTAATCAGCCTATTGAAAAGCGTCTTTAGCCC